>NW_027140986.1:7032559-7333044 GCF_036365525.1 Heterodontus francisci | reverse complement strand
GCGCCCACCTGTCCCGGAAGAGAACTCAATGATCCAGATAGCTGAAACCCTCCCACATACACCAGCTGTACAGCCACGTGTTTAGCTGCACTATTTTCCTATTTCTAGCCTCACTGGCACTTGGCACAGGATGGAATCCCGAGATGTCAACCCTGGAGTTCCTGCCTTTTAACTTTCTTCCTAACTCCCTGAACTCCCACTGCAGGACCTCGTCACTGTTCCTGCCGATGTCGACAGTACCAATGTGTCCCACAACCTCTGGCTGTTCACCCTCCCCCTTCAGAATGCCCCGTGCCCGTTCAGATACATCCTTGACCCTGGCACCAGGGAGGCAACATACCATCCTGGAGTCTCTTTCATGTCCACAGAAACGCCTATCTGTTCCCCTGACTATAACGTCCCCGATAACTATTGCTCTTCTGAGCTTTGCCACTCCCTGCTGAACAACAGATCCAGCCGTGGTGCCACTGCTGTTGCTTTCCCCTGATAGGCCGTCTCCCCCCAACAGCATCCAAAATGGTATATTTGTTAGAGAGTGGGTCGCCACAGGAAGATTCCTACACTGACTGCCTGCGCCTTCTAGCGGTCACCCATCTATCTGCCTGCATCTTGGGTGAAACCACGTCTCTAAAACTCCTGCCTATGAGGCTTTCTGCACCTGCATGCTCCTAGGTCCATCCAATTGCTGCTCCAACCGATCCATGCGGTCTGCGAGAAGCTGCAATTGGGTACACTTCCTGCAGATGTAGTCATCCGGAAGGCTGGAAGCATCATGGACCTTCCACATCTCACAGGTGAAGCACTTTACATTAACTGACATTTCGAGCTCGAATTAATAATTAATTTAAAATAGTTAATTAAATACTTATTATATCCTTACTAAATTAAGTTACAATTAACTATATGCTCCCTAATGCTAGATTTGTGAGATAAATATTAAATGCTAAATACGGTAATCTCCTCCCTCTGGTTTAGTTACTCTCGACTTATTAATTAATTAGTTAATTAGGGTTTTAATCAATTTTAATCAATTTTATTTTCAAATTCAGTACGGATTCCCTACCAGCCAATCAGGTCACAGTTTTCCTGTGAATTCACTGACAGTTTCTTTTAGTTTTTTTTGCCACCCGAGGTAACTTACCAGTCCGGAAATCCCTCCGAGTTTTCTCCCTGGATGGAGGCTGCGAATCCCCGAGGTAAGGTTTTTATTCTTACCAGTCCGGAACTCTGCCCATTGAGTCTTCTCCCTGGCCTCAAACAATTTTTTTTGGTATTCAAGTCCTTCATCTATTCTTTGGCGCAGATATGGATAATATTGATCACTAACTTCCAGTCTCTTTTCCCTTCTCTCACTTACAGTTAATTTACTAGCAATTGTGATCCTGTCCCAGGGTAAGTGTGGCCTCTCCACATGTATCACTCTCTACCTGGTGGCCATGGCAATGGCGGATCTGCTGGTCATTTTCTTGGAGGTCATACTAACGCGGGTCAGTTACTATTATTTTCCAGTAACTTTCCTGGACATCACCCCTGTATGCAGTGTTGTAACTGTCCTTGCTCGTGCAGCTGGAGATTGTTCTGTCTGGTTCACCGTAGCTTTCACCTTTGATCGATTTGTGGCCATTTGTTGCGTGAAGCTCAAAGCAAAATATTGCACTGAGAAAACTGTGGCCGTGGTTCGAACAACAATCTGCATTCTGCTCTGTTTCGAAAATGTCCCTTATTACTTTGCATATAAACCTGCAGACATAATCGACAATGTACCGTGGTTCTGTGTTTCAAAGCCAAGCTATTTTACTGAGCCCGGATCAAAGGGATTTGATAGGTTTGAAATGGTTTTAACACCATTGCTCCCTTTTGTTTTAATTCTGTTGCTCACTAGATACACTAGACAGAGAGAAGCAGTGGAAAGGGGTTTCTCAAAATGGAGACGTGTGACCAGTGGTGTTCCACAGGGATCCGTGCTGGGACCACTGTTGTTTGTGATATACATAAATGATTTGGAGGAAAGTATAGGTGTTCTGTTTAGCAAGTTTGCAGATGACACTAAGATTGGTGGAGTAGCAGATAGTGAAGGGGACTGTCAGAGAATACAGCAGAATATAGATAGATTGGAGAGTTGGGAAGATTAATGGCAGATGGAGTTGAATCAGGGCAAATGCGAGGTGATGCATTTTGGAAGATTCAATTCAAGAGTGAACTATACAGTAAATGGAAAAGTCCTGGGGAAAATTGATGTGCAGAGAGATTTGGGTATTCAGGTGCATTGTTCCCTGAAGTTGGCAACGCAGGTCAATAGAGCGGTCAAAAAGGCATACGGCATGCTTTCCTTCATCGGACGGGGTATTGAGTACAAGGGTTGGCAGATCATGTTACAGTTGTATAAGACTTTGGTTCGGCCACATTTGGAATACTGCGTGCAGTTCTGGTCGCCACATTACCAAAAGGATGTAAAACCTTTGGAGAGGGTGCAGAGGAGGTTCACCAGGATGTTGCCTGATATGCAGGGCGCTAGCTATGAAGAGAGGTTGAGTAGATTAGGATTATTTTCATTAGAAAGATGGAGGTTGAGGGGGGACCTGATTGAGGTGTACAAAATCATGAGAGGTATAGACTGGGTGGATAGCAAGAAGCTTTTTCCCAGAGTGGGTGATTCAATTACTAGGGGTCATGAGTTCAAAGTGAGAGGGGCAAAGTTTAGGGGGGATATGCATGGAAAGTTCTTTACGCAAAGGGTGGTGGGTGCCTGGAACGCGTTGCCAGCGGAGGTGGTAGACGCGGGCACGATAGCGTCTTTTAAAATGTATCTAGACAGATACATGAATGGGTAGGAAGCAAAGAGATACAGACCCTTAGAAAATAGGCGACATGTATAGATAGAGGATCTGTATCGGCGCAGACTTGGAGGGCTGAAGGGCCTGTTCCTATGCTGTATTTGCTTTGTTTCTCTTTGTTCTTTATCTCTAAAGCACCCTGTGACTTTTGGTTTTATGCTGAAGATTCTAACTGCCTAATCCCCTAATTGCCCATACTTCTTGAAATACCTTAGACATGAAATTAGAACCTTGATCCGATTGAACATAAAATGATAACCCATATCTTATAAAGAATTGTGCTAAATTTTCTACTACTGTTCTAGCATTAATTGTCCACACAGGAATGACCTCTGGAATTTCAGTAGTAGCTATATGCATGATACTAAATAGGTATTGAAGTCCAGATTTTGATTTTGGTCAGGATTCTACACAATCTACCATTACACTGCTAAATGGTTCCTCAATCACTGGTATGGGAACTATTGGTGCTCGTTCTGCGGTAGGTTACGGTTTTCCTACCATTTGACAGGTGTGGCCTGTCTTACAACATTTTCTCACATCCTCTGTAACAACTGGCCAGTAATAATGTTGACTTATACATGATTTCGTCTTCTGAACTCCTCTATGCCATGCAAAAGGAATGTCATGTGCTCACCTTAATAATCCCGAGTGATAATTAGGAGGGACCACTATCTGTTCAACAACTGTCTAGTCTTCATCCGCAGGTCTATGAGGCAGTCTCTATTCCTTCCTCACAATCATGTTTGCCATATAATAGCCTTCTGGAACGCCTTTTGCCTCAGCTTCTGTCAGATCCTTTGTGCTATTCGATATATCTCTGGACCAGCTTGCTGTAATGCAATGATACATCCCCAAATAAGGTTTCAGATACTTGGCTATCTATCCGTGCTGCCACTTATACCTCCGACAATGGATCCTGTTTGGCGATTGCTCGGGTGACTACACACGCAGGAAATATTCCTGGAACTTGTTCCTGTAATTGCTCTGTTTCCGTAATTCACTTGGTTCCTCTCTAATTGTAGGGAAAATTGATCCTTTAGATCTAACCAAATCATTTCCTAGGAGTCGATCAATTCCCTTTACTGTCAAACTCTGGACAGAGATTTAAGGTTTTTGGCAGAAGGATTAAAGGGGACAGGAGGAAAATTATTTTCACCCAGAGGGCGGTGGGTGTCTGGAATTAAATGCAGAGCCCCTCAATTATTTTAAAAGGCACCTGGACATGCACACAAAGTTATGTAACCCGCGGGGCTGTGGGCCTGGTGCTAGAACGTGGGATTAGTTTTGGTGGATAGCTTATTCAGCCAGCGCAGACATGATGGACTGAATGGCCTCCTTCTGTTCTGTGTTTTTTCAATGTTCTAACGTCTACAATTACCATACCAATATTAAGTCACTCTCTAGGCGTACCTTATATAAAGATGCGGGTGTATACTCCCTGCCAACTCTATTAAGTAAAACGTTAGCATTCTAGGCACTCTCTGGTAGAAACGTTATACCTTTTACCAGTAGGTTTGGTTTGCTCCTGTGTCCCTGAGTATAATGACATGTCTTCCTGCCTCACCTAAAGGATATGCAGTTACTTTCCCCGTTGAAAAATTAAATAGCGTTCGGACATTGTATTCTTACCCTTTATCCTCAATTTACTTTATATATCTGGTTTTAAACCTGCTTTTAAAGGGATAGCTTGGTCTTTTATCCTCTTCGGCAGAGCCTTTACATTTGCGCTAACTTTGTGCACCCCAAATCCTATGGGTTTGCCTCGCAATTTCCAGCATTCTGAACGAAGATGTCGCGTTTTGTGGCGATGATAAAACGTTGGCTTGCGAACCACACTTCTACCCTCAGCACCTTCCTTTCTGACTTCAGGAGGTGATACTGGGACATTTCCAACTGTTCATTCTTGTCCCCGGATACTTGCCTTCCTGTCATTCTCCCACTTTCTATCCTTCTCGGGATTATGGGGGTGATGGACAAAAGGTTTTGCTTATTCACAAGGCCAAAATCATCCACAATTTCCACTGCCTGCCTAGCTTTCAAAATTTTCAGGTTATCAACATGAATTATCACTACTGAAGGAATTGAATTTTTAAATTCCTCTAAGCGAGTTAACTCTCGAAGTTTATCATATGTGGTGTGCATCTTTACTGCCCGTATCAAACGGTAAAAAAATAAATTGTTCCACTCTCTCAAAATCTACATATGTCTGCTCAGCCAAACTCCGTAAGTTCTGAAACTTCTGACTGTAAGCTTCAGGGCCTAACTCATACGCTCGGAGAATAAGATTTTTGCCAACTCGCACTCTGCAGAAGCCTCTTTTGGACGCATGACATAAACGTCATGAGCTCTGCCTACCAACCTACTTTGCTTACGCAGTGTCCAGCTTTCCTTCGGCCATTTCATCTGTTTGACTATTTTTTCAAAACATATGAAAAAGTGCCTCTACGTCACTTCCCCCAACGTCGGAAAAGCTTGTATAAATTTAACAGTTTTTTCTTGGGGCTGGGATGAATTCAGATTCTTCATGACCTGACATTTCCCTGGATTCAAGGCTATCCTTTTGTCTTAGTTCCATCTCTTTTAGGCTAAATTCTTTCTCCTTCTTTCTGTCCTCTTGTTCAAGTTCAAGTTTTCTTAATTCTTTTCCAGCCTCAAGTTTTTTTACTGTTGTTTATTTTTCTGTTTCGTGTTGAATCTCCACTTCACTCAACTGTAACTGATTTTTTGCCAATTCTACTGTATCAATCTCTGACTTACTACGTTCTTGTTCCTCGTATTTTTCTTCTAATTTTAAATGTTGAACCATTAGGTCAATTATCTCTGCATTTTTGACACCTAGTTTCAATTCTTCCCACAATTTTCATTCATTCTGAGTTAAAGGTATCAAGCCACTGAGGGGAACATTTTCCTTTCCCTAGAACTCTGCTGCAACTGCTGAGCCATTCTGATGTTATAGACTCTACCTTATTATACAATAAAATTCGTTCCCTTTTTTCATAATTGGTGTTAGATTTTGATCCTGACAACCAAGTTTCTAATTAATATGATCCCAAAGCCGACAGCAATTAATATGCTGCCAGACACAAGATCCAAAATTTTATGCTGCCCAAAAGACAAGTAATTAATATGATTCCAAACATGAGACCCTCAATTCATCTGATTCTGATCTCAGACGAGCCATCCAATTAATATATTACGACAGCGGTGGGAGCAATGCACTGTCAATTCAGTCCTGTCACTCCACAGGTCATAGCATATTATTAAGCTTTCACACCCAATTGGCAAACAGCCAAAATAAACATTCTGGTAACCCCAGAATAAAAGAGACCAAACCAAGTATCATTAGACACCAACAAATTAACTATTTATTGAAACAAAAATCTTAAACACTATTAAGATAACCCTATGACTAAAGACCTTATTATTTTAAACTAACTCCCCACATTCGCACATATGCATCAAAAATCAACAGCAGTTAACTAGTTTTAAATGTAATGTTTTCGAAATTTAGCTACTTCTCAAGAACAAATAAAATAAGTTACATTCCTGGTGGATGAAGCATTCTAATGTGGAAATAGTCAAAGGCCACTCCAAGTCTTCATGAGGATTGGATGCACTGGTCTGTTCTTTACAGGCGTTTAATTTTTCGGCTGCAGTAGGCAACAACAGTTCCTTCAGCAATAGAAACGTTTTTTTGAAAAAAGAAGGAATTTCTTCTTTAGGCAATTATTTCGGCTGGGAGCTCTATGTCGACTTTGCTGAGAGAGAATAAACAGCTCCTTTCTCTTCAGTACGTTTCGCTGGTGAGTCTGCTTTCATCCGTTTTTTTTAGTTTTCCACACAGTTAAGTAGCAAAATTACACCATGTGACCTCTCTATCCTGCTGCCGCCTAGGTAACAAAAATGAAGCTTCTGGCACACTGTGCCTTAGAAATTCCAGAACGTTCTCTCCCTTAACGGTGCTCTATTTTTCCAGAGTCTTAAAGGTGCACATTGTTTTTAATCGTACGAGCAAAACGATACAATTCCATGACACATTCTATGCAATTCTATACCATAACCTCTGTGTGCACCCTCGTTTACACCACTACAGAAAAGGAGTACATTCGTAGCACCCTTACCTGAACACATGATCCTCACATCTTCTTTCTGAGAACAGTCGGGATTACCCCACGATGCTGAGGGAAATTTCCAGAGAAATGCTTTGTAACCAAAACAGTTCATTTCATCCAACCAAACTGGCCCTGTGACTGGTTCACAAGATGCAGGAAATGCCATGTCTAATGCTTTTCCACAACCCAGCTGCTTGCAAACCAAGTTAGCTTCCACCAGATCCCAGAAATCATCACAAACTGAGCCCCATGTCTCATTGTAATAAATCTCCACTCGGCCAGTACATGGGCTTCCACCGTCAGACAGCCTTAACTGCACGTGGTCTGTTGGACAACAATGTAGGAGGATTATACTGACAATATATATTCACCTCATCACTCAATCCAACTCATTGTACTATCACCAGCTTAAAAAAACATTTTAAATGCACATGCGATCGGTAAAAGAAACTATACAACAGAATATCTGTCTAAACTTACCTATTACCTGTAATGTAAAGTACAGAAATGTTTCAGATATCCTACTACATCTGGCTCTGACAAGTTCTGGCCTCCAGTCCCCCTTTTATGTTTCAAACGCTGTGTACGTTGTTGTAAAGGGAATCACTCACACGATTAACAGTTAATTTATACTCATGTTATATAATGGTATCTGCTCCTTGTCCATGTATGTTACCCTTATTTATAATCTTGGTCCGACATTTACTGCCATCTCTTATTTCCTGTATCTTGAACAACATGCGAAATGCATTTATCCAGCGCCATTAATGCAATAAAACATCCCAAGGCGCTACACAGGAGTGACATCGAAGAAGGTTTGACATGGAGCACCTAAGAATATACGAAGTCAGATGACCAGAAGCTAAGTCAAATATTTCGGTTTTATGGAGCGTCTGACAGCAGGAACGAGAGATTGAGAGGTTTAGAGAATTAAGTAAGTAACTCTAGAGCATGTGACCTTCGCAGCTGAAGCCACGCCCACCAATGGTGCGCAATTAAAATCAGGAATGCTCAAGAAGCCAGAAGTGGCAGATGTCAGATTGGAACCGATTGCAAATTTAGAACCTTGAGGCCATGAAGGGATTTGAAAAGAAGGTTGATTTTTCTTACATCGCACATTGATGGGCAATGTAGGTCAGTGAGCACAGGGCAGATGGCTGAGTGGCACTTGGTCAAGGCAGCAGAGTTTGTAGAGGTTGTAACCAGGGTAGCCAGCCAGGAATGCATTAGAATCATCGAGTCTAGAGAGAACAAAGCAAAGGGTAAGACTAGATAAGGGCAAAATCGGGTGAATATATGGAGGTAAAAATCGACAGTGTTAGTGATGGTATGAATATGTGCGAGGAGTTAAATATAATACCAAGGTTACAAGCAGTCTAGTTCAGTCACGACAGTTGGCATGGGGAGAAATAGCGTTGGTGGCAAGGGAACAGTTATGATGGGGACTGAAGACAATGACTTCCATCTTTTCAATACTGAGGTGTAGGAATTTTCTGCTAGTGCAGTACTGAATGTCAGACAGCATTTCTGACAGGTTCCACGCAGTGGTGGAAGCAACAGAGTTGGATTTGAGGTATAGTTGTGTACCATGAGATACATGTGGAAACTAAGGCCGTCTTTGTGGCCATCACAGAAAGGTAGCATGTAACTGAGAAATGAGGTGTCGAAAGTTAAATCCTTTGCTGACTTTACAGGAGCGGGAAGAGAAGCCATTGCAGGGCACTTTCTGACTACTGCATAGATAAGAATAGAACCAGCTGAGTGCAGTCCCGCCAACCCATGCCCCAGGCGAGTGTTAATGGAGAACAGTTTGAGCAGAATTTCATGACCAACCATATCAAAGGCTGCAGGCAAGTCAAGAAGGGGGAAGAGAAATCGTTTACATTTGTCACAATCATTTAGGATGCCATTTGTGACTTTGATAAGCGTTGCTTCGGTACTGTGGTATGATTTCTGATTTGAGGGATTGAAACATGCAGCTACATAAAATATGAGCATGGATTTGGAGGGGACAACACATTCAAGGACTTTAGTGAGGTGATAACAGTTGGAGCTGGGGCAGTAATTTGCAAGGAGAGGTGCGAATACAGCTGATTTGAAGGAAAGGGGGTTGAACATGAAGCGAGGGAGAGAATCGTTAATATTGTTAGCTAACATGGGGACCAGGAAGGAATGTGTGTGTTCAGTAGTTTCATAGAAATAGTGTGCAGACAGCAATAAGTGGATTTCATTGAGAGCATAATTGCAGAGAGTGTGTGAAGGACTCGAGGAGAGACAGAAGCAATGCGAATTCAGGGAGATGGCATGGGAGGATACTTATAGGAAGTAAGACCTGGTGGGTTGGGGAAGAAAGGGAAGCAGCAGAGGCGACTGAACGGATGTTTTTAAACTTTGTATCAAAAAACCCCATGAGCTCCCTTCATTTATTTTTGGAGTTGAGGGTGGACGAGGCAGGGGAGTCGTTCAGGAGGAAGATTTGTGATGGAGAAGATATGCTGTGCGTGCTCTTTTCCTTCGTGGATGACCTTTGATTAATGAGCAATTTTTACAATGAAACCCAGGACCCGATGATGCTTGATGCGATTCATCCATTCAGGTTTACATTACCAGATAGTTCGCCAGATGTCGCTGTGTCTTTCTGGTTTCAAGTTTCAAACTCTGTAGGTATTACTTCCGCTTCATGCTGGAGAATGTAACATCCACAACTGCTACACTTAAACATCAGCCTTCCAATATGCAGTATATTCGTGCAGAATTATGTTCTAGGGTTGTGTTGATTATAAAATTATCGTAAATCAACGTAATATTATTTGTATAACAGAATCACGTACTTTTGAAAGGGTCGGACTCTGTCTTTGACAATGAAGATATTTGAGGAATTTTAGAAACGTAAACCACATATCCGAGCAGATTATCTGCATTCCTCTCTGTCCAGGCAGCCTGGTGCGATTAGGGAAGTACTTATGTTGAATGTGTAACCGTAACTTGTGAGGGACATTAAAAATTGCTGTTGTCTGTCAAAGATCAATGAACTAAACTACAAATTATATCAATATATGACTGTTGAACCAGACCAAAGAGGGCAGAAAACGGGATATCTCTGCAAAATGTTGGACAGGAACAGGAAGTGTCTATGGGCAATTGAACGCAAGATGTGCAGACCGCCTGGTTTGCGGGAAACCAGTATTTAAATGCGCGTAGACAAAAATAATTGGATTTGTTGTATCAGGTACTTTGGAGAACAAAGAATTGGCGTTGTGATAGGAAACAAAGAGTAGTGGTTAATGGATGTTTTTCAGGCTGGATGAAGGTTTGTAGTCGAGTTCGCCAGGCGTTAGTCTTCGGACACTTGCTTTCCCTGATATATATTAATGACCTAGACCTTGGTGCACAGGACATAATTTCAAAGTTTGCAGATGATGCAAAACTTGGAAGCATTGTGAAATGTGAGGAGGATAGTGTAGATCTTCAAAAGGACATAGACAATTTGATGAAGTTCAATGCTGAGAAATGTGAAGTGATTCAGTTTGGTAGGAAGAACATGGAGATAAAATATAAAAAAGGGCTCAATTCTAAAGGGAGTGCATGAGAAGTGGTGCCTGGGTATACATGTGCATAAGTCATTGAGGGTGGTAGGACAGGTTGAGAGAGCTGTGTCCTGGACTTTCTTAATAGGGGGAAAGATCAAGGAAGTTATGTAGAACCTGTATAAGACATGAATTCGGCCTCCGCTGGAGTATTGCGTCCAGTTCTGTGTGCTTCACTTGAGGAAAGACAGGAGGGCATTGGTCAGAGTACAGAAAAGATTCAGGAGAATGGTTCTAGGGATGAGGAATTTCAGTTATGAAGATCGATTGGAGAAGTTAGGACTGTTTTCCTTGGAGATGAGAAGGCTGAGAGGTGATTTGATTCAGGTGTTCAAAATCATGAGGGGCCTGGACAGAGTAAATAGAGAGACAATGCGCCCCCCTCCCACCCACCCCTGTGAAAGGATCGAGAACGAGAGAGCACAGATTTAAATTAATGGGTAAAAGAAGCAAACATGGCTTGAGGAAAAACTTTTTCGCACAGCGAGTGATTAAGGTCCACAATGCGTTGCCTGAGAATTTGATGGAGGTAGGTTCAATTGAAGTATTCCGAACGGAATTAGACAGTTATATGAAAAGGACGAAAGTGCAGCGTCACGGAGAGAAGGGATATTTTGTGGGATATGTCGAGTATTCTTTGTTCCAGTCCAACTCAGGCCCCCTCCCCCAACTATGTTTCCAGTACATTGATGACTGTATCGGTGTCGTTTCCTGCTCCCACCCCAAACTGGAAATCTTTATCAACTTTACTTCCAATTTCCACCCTTCTCTCACCTTTACATGGTCCATCTCTGCCACTTCCCTTCCCTTCCTCGACTTTTCTGTCTCCATCTCTGGGGATAGGTTGTCTACTAATATCCATTTTAAGCCCACCGACTCCCACAGCTACCTCGACTACACTTCCTCACACCCTACCTCATGAAAGGACTCCATTCCATTCTCCCAGTTTCTCCATCTCTGACGCATCTGCTCTGATGATGCTACCTTCCATGACGGTGCTTCTGATATGACCTCCTTTTTCCTCAACCGAGGATTCCCCCCCACAGTTGTTGACAGGGCCCTCAACTGTGTCCGGCCCATTTCCCCTACCTCTGCCCTCAAACCTTCCCCTCCCTCCCATAACCGTGACAGGGTTCCCCTTGCCCTCACTTTCCACCCCATCAGCCTCCATATCCAAAGGATCATCCTCCGCCATTTCCACCACCTCCAGCGTGATGGCACTACCAAATGCCTCTTCCCCTCCCTTCCCATATCAGCATTCCGAAGGGATCGTTCTCTCCACGACAACCTGGTCCACTCCTCCATTACCCCCACAACCTCTTCCCCGTCCCATGGCACCTTCCCCTGCAATCGCAGGAGGTGTAATATCTGCCCATTTACCTCCTCTCTCCTCGCTATCCCAGGCCCCAAACACTCCTTTCAGGTGAAGCAGCGATTTACTTGTAATTCTTTCAATGTAGTTTACTGTGTTCGCTGCTCACAATGTGGTCTCCTCTGCATTGGGAAGACCAAGCGCAGAGTGGGTGACCACTTTGCAGAACAGCTCTGCACAGTCCACGAGCAGAACCCTTAGCTTTCAGTTGCTTGCCATTTCAACAATCCCCCCATCTCTCATGCTCACATCTCTGTCCTGGGATTGCTGCAGTATTCCAGTGAACATCAACGCAAGCTCGAGGAACAGCATCTCATCTACCGATTAGGCACACTACAGCCTGCTGGACTGAACACTGAGTTCAATCATTTCAGAGCATGACAACCCCCCATTTTACTTCCATTTTCAGTTATTTCTTCTTTTTATCTTTTTTACATTTTTTACAATCTTTTTTTTTTTGGCATTTATTTCATTTCATCTTTGTTTGTTCAGTTTGCTTACCCGCTGTTTTTTTTTTTCATGTTTGCACTTGCTGCTGTTCCATTTTTAATACGTTAACACCTTATCTGTACTAATGCTTTGTCTTTCAACAGACCATTAATTTATTGTTTGCCTTTGCTCCATGACCTTTTGATCAGCTATGTGGCCTGTCCAATCTACACCTTCTCCTTTGTTATCTCTTTCCCCACCCGTACCTCACTTATTGATAACTTGTGACATTTGTCAGTTCCGAAGATGGGTCATTGACCCGAAACGTAAACTCTGCTTCTCTTTCCACAGAAGCCGACAGACCCGCTGAGTGGTATCAGCATTTTTTGCTTTTATTTCAGATTTCCAGCATCCGCAGTATTTTGCTTTTATTATTTGACTGTAATCATCACATGTTTACGTGCTCAGTTATGATTGGGCCAACACAGTGAGATCCCAGAACCAGGAAAGAGCAAAAGAAATTGCACCCTCACCCACCACAGCCAATAAAGACAGGGCTGGATTGTCATGTGATCTGGATTCCAGCGCTGATTGGTGATGTCTAAAATGTGGGCACCTTTTGGGCCGGTGTCATTGGAGCTGATCCTTCATACTCTGCTTTCGAAGACCCTCAGTTAAGGTCCCTCCGCATGAAGGTTGCAATTATCTCCCAGCTCGAGTTAAAGAGCTTTACTAATACTATGAGGGACGCACTCCTTTCCTGACTTACAATCGGGCAGCGGGTTAATCCGTGATCAAAAACATACTGAGATTGTCGCCCAAGCTTTATATTTCAGCTGAATTTGTTGACACCGCATCCACTCGGTGGCGCTGCACTGGCACATGCGCAAATGTGGCCTGTTACACTTAAACGTCATAGTCTGCCACGTTCAGGCAGCTGCCAGGACTAAAGGTGGCGCCGATCAAATAATCACAAAGGCGGGTGGGGTGCGGGTGATGGAGCGGAGTGGGCGGGGGTAGGTGGGGGCGGAATGGGATTTGGTTCCAGTGTTTCAAACCCTTCAGCTCTTTCTATGATTTGACTAATTTAACAATCAGATTGAGAGGGTATTTCACGGCCTTCTTCAGCTCCTGTCTGAATTTAGTCTGGGTCACAGTGTAAATACATGTGTTGGTGCAGGAACTGAGAAGCTGTAGCATTTTTGATGTTTGATCTGTGATAAGGACAGGGTCAGTGTTGGAGGAATAGTCCTGAATATCTGCAATTCGACTATAAATGATCAACACAACGTGGGTCACCCATAACATTATAAAACTGACGGATATACTGAAGAGTAAAATAATTGATTTCCTGCGATTCTCCATCTCTGGGTCATTGTGATTTTCTCCATTGCTGTGGCGCCAGAATCCCCTGCGGACTTTACTGGAGAATAAAATCCGTCTGACAGTCAGAACATTGAGCAGTAACATCAGAAAGACCGGGACACAAGCGGTTAAAATTATGTCAAACAATTCAAATGCCGCCCATATGGGGGAAGTATAGAAGCTCAGGTTATAAACACAATCCATCGGAACATTAGCAATAATGTAGGCATGTTCCTGTGTAAAGTACCATGGTAGAGACTCTAAACAACTCAGCACACTCACTGTTCCAACAACCACAGCCGCCGTTTTCTCACTGCAATATTTTGTTTTCAGCTTCTCACAACAAATGGCCACAAATCGATCAAAGGTGAAAGTGACTGTGAGCCAGACAGCAATATCTGTGGCTGCAGAAATCAGAACGTCAATGAGAGAACACACAGGTGTAATGTTCAGGAATGAATATGGGAAATAAATTGGAGCAATCTGGTACAATATGGGATCAGTGATAACGACCAGGAGATCAGACACCGTCATTCCCACCAGGTAGACAATGATACATTTGGAGAGACCGCACTTTCCTCGGGATAGGATCTCAATCGCCACCAAGTTAACTGGAAGAGAGAGAAAAGGAAGCAGAGAAATTACTGATCAGACCTGGAGACAAAGCAGCAGTTTGACAGGAATTGGCTGAAATTTCCAGCTTTGTTGCTGCATCGAGCAGTGAAAACTGATTTATTGACATGGGCAGTGATTTTCTACAGTGAAATGTTTGAAAACACAATTACTAATAATGAAATGTGAAATTGATACAGAAAGTGAATAAAGTCAACACCGGATCCACAGGAAGCACAGAGTCAGGATGTAGTGCCAGTGGGGAAATGAGAAAGGGGTTTTACAGAAATGGAATCCAATGGGTTAATTGGAAATCTGTCTCCAGACTGTTGTTTGGGAAGGTTTGTGGAGAGCGGGATGTGTAGCTGGTTTGTTGCACTTGGTTCAGGGAACCGGCAGGGACTGTTCCCAAATGGGAAAAGGCTGAAAACTGCATCGCTGAGGTTGAGTATCAGCAATGATCTAGAATGGTGGAGCAGGCTCGAACGGCTGAATGGCCGCTTTCTGCTCCTTTGTTACTGTATTCCTATCAGGTTGGACAAGGCAGCTGGAGGTGGAGCCAGTGAGTGAGATTGGGAGGGAGAGAAAGAAAAGGACATGTTGGAGCAGGAGGGGAGACTGGAGAAGATGGTTTGGGAAAGTGGATAAACTGAAGCAATGGATGAGGAAACTGAGGATTCAATACAATGAGAGCAGAGGCTGAGATTCACAGGGAGAGACTGCAGCAGAGTGTTAGAGGAAATCTAATCTATAGATCCCAGTAATACAACTCAATTCATACATTCAAACAATAATCCCTGTAGTTATTGGTGTTGGAGAACAGTTCATTGTTTATACAATATAGTCAATTTATTTAGTTTGTACAGGCAACTAAATATAAAGTTAAATATATATCTGATGTCTGCCTCGCTCTTCATTGAATTCAGCAGTCACAGAGATTTTAAAGTGCAGTAATTAAATAATGAATTACCATCAGTGATGAACTGATTCTATTCTGCTTATTCAGTCACTAAGTAAGGAATAGGAACTTTTTACAAAACAAAATGAGGACCTGAGAGAAATTAACACAGAGGATCAAGTCCAACAGGAAAATGAACACAATCCGACAAAAGACAACTTCAGCTTCCAGCTTCTCTCACTAATTGTTCTGGACAACTTTATGATAGTGAATTATTCACACTGCTGCTTCTGTCTCTTTCTCTTTACTTCTTCGTATCTCTTCCCCTCGATTTCGTTCTCCCTGCTCATTTTCTCTTTCCCGATCTCGCAGGAGTTCTCACACCCTGCAAACTGTTACGCAATGCTACTTTTAACATATGATTTATTCCGAACATTCAACGACTGTGTTCTTTTCACCAGCCCCAGGTTCAATGATTCTATTCTCAGAGTCAGTTTGTTCAATGGTGAAACCTCTGTGAATAATTTAATGTTTCTACAGAACACTCAAGTCTCCACCTGTTCTCCTACACTCTTCACTTCATCTGCAATACATGGAATAAACACGATCGAAAGCTTCTTCGACACATACCTCACAATCATTGAAATTGCTTCTCCTGGAATTATAAAGTAATCCGTTGGAATGTGGGATCGTTTAAATAATAAAACACCAACATCAGCGCTGCAGTTGATAATCGATAGATAAATGGAAAGACTCTTCATACCAACTGATCGAGTGTAAACTAATAAAACATCACATCAATACTTTCTATTTTACAATGTAGTCCAGTGACAGCGAAGGCTCCACAGTGAAGCAGAGAAGGAGATGTGAAAGTGTCAGCAGCAAACTCAGTTCAGTAGCCAGACCTCTGAAGCAGCGGCAGACACACACAGAATGAAATAATATTTGATAACAATGATAATCAATAAATACATTGAAATCCCAGTTAAACTGAGCCATGTTATTGTGGAGGGAGGACATTCTGCTGTCCCCTTGTATATTTGAGACCATGCGATGTCTCATTATCAATCACCAAAATAAAAAAATATCATAAAAATATTCCAGGACCGGTTCGATCCACATAATGAAACTGTTAAAAGCTCCTGATAGTCTGATTCCTGATCCTAACCGAGACATCTCATTCAAATACATTAAATACACAGAATAATCCAGTAACAATGCCAGGGTTACTTCAAACAAGACCATTAAAGACACACTGCAACTCCTGCAAAAATGCAAATGTAGACAGTGAGGAGATTCCATCAGTAAATTGCTGGAAAAGAGCTGGTGGCTGTGTAACAGACGCATTGAGAAATAATAGAGAGGACAGCAGCACAGTTAACATCGATTTAGACCATTAGCAGCTGAGATACTGCCTTACCAGGAACTCCAATTGCTGCAAGTGCTGGATTGTAAATGTCTTCTATCTGATGCATTACTGGATATCCCATTTCTGTGAGAAGCAGAGACTTCTGTTAGCCTGAAATCCACAGCTCCGCCAGGCACTCTGAGATGATCCATTCCAATTGGTCCTGATTTATACATGGGATAAGTCTCCACTGACACGGTTATACCCCTGATCATTGCTATTAGTTACACTCACCTGAACAAACACATTACATCAGCAGCTTTGACTCTGATGTAAATAATGTGGTAGATAAAACAAAATCATTTCAATGTCAATGGCATTTTCTGAGTCAGTCCTCTGTCGGGAATAATCCTGAAATCTGCACTCATGCGGCATGGCTGCTACAATTATGAGTGGCGTCATTTATATTTTCCATATTATTGCATTGACCTTGTTCACTTCTGGCATTTCCATTATAAATTTAACTGATCTGTCTGCAGTGGACACTGAATCCAGAGACAAAAATATTCCCGCTGCACTCTGTTCCTGCCTTTATCGGGACCATGTTGAGGGTAACAGCCTAAAAACTACCGTGAGTGATATTCCGGGACAGACACGGTACATATCCATTAAGAAGGCACTCGCATCGTGATAATATCACTGGTCAAGTAATCCAGAGGCCCAACGTAATGGCCTGGGGACAGAGGCTCAAATCCCACCATGGCAGCTGTATAAAATAGGAGCGGCTTTCCCTCAACGTATAAACGGGATGGAGCTCTCTCTCTCTCTGTATAAAGTGGAGGGAGCTCCCTCTCTACGTATAAAGAGGAGGGAGCGCCATCACTACCTGTGAAGTGGATGGCGATTAAGGGCAAAGGAGAGAGGGAAAGGTAAACAAATGGAGAAATGGAGAGAAGAACGAAGTGAAAGACTGAGGGACAGTAGAGATAGTGAAATTAGACCTTGGCAGAACACCAGTGACAATACCCATTGTCTGACCCATCCGGTATTGGGGATTTAGTGTGAGTGTTTTGGGCTGAGTGTTTGCTCTAACTGTAGTGACATACCCAACAAGCGCAAGAATTACAGATTCAAAATTAACCATGGAATGGCTTGAAGCATTGCTGTCCATGGAGAGAGGGAGACAGAGATAGTGGGAGAGAGACACAGACAGAATGGGACAGAGACAGAGGGAGAGAGACAGAGTTAGAGGGAGAAAGACAAAGAGAAAGACAGCTACAGAGGGAGAGAGACAGACAGAGAGAAGGAGAGAGAAAGACAGAGGGTGAAACAGAGACTGAGGGATAGACAGATAGAGAGAGTGTGACAGGGCGAGATTATAGGAGAAACTTTAGATCTAATAATGCTTGAAAAAAGAGAAAATTAAAAACTAAAACCGGCTGTGTGCAAGAGCTAATTTTGAAAGGAAACATTGGGAATTTAGTGTGAGTGTTTTGGAGGCAACTGTTGGATCAGTGTTTCATATTTTCAAACTGCAGGGACATTTAATGTTGTTGAAAAAATATTATCAAAAATTGACAAACTTTAGAAGCAGGGGAAAGGGGAGACAGGTGTGAGGGGACCTTGACAGAACCTCAATACAATCCCCATTATCTGCTCAATCCTGTATTGGGGGTCCAGTGTGAGAGTTTAGGGAGTGAGTGCTGAACAGTTTTTGATATTTTCAAACTGCAGTGACGTTCCCAGCAAGGGCAAGAATTGCAGATTCAAAATTAACCAAGAAATGGATTAAAACATTTCTGTCCAAGGAGAGATAGAAGGAGAGATAGTGTGAGTGAGGCACAGGCACATTCATGGACTGCGGTGGAGAAAGAGGGAGAAGGAGATCGAGGGAGAGAGAGAGATGGAGAGAGACAGACATGAGAGGGAGAGACAGATAGAGGATGAGACAAGATGTAACGATCAGTAACAATCCTCATTCTCTGCCCAGTCCTGTATTGGGAGTTTAGTGTGAATGTTTTACGGGTGAGTGTTGGATCAGTGTTTAATATTTTCAAACTGCAGTGACGTTCCCAACAAGGCAGGTATAGAATAGAAGAGCAGGGAGGTTATGCTGGAACAGTATAAACCATTGGTTAGACCACAACTTGAGTACTGTGTGCAATTCTGGTCACCTCCTTACAGAAAGGATAAATTGCACTCGAGAGGGTACAGAGGAGATTTACGAGGATGTTGCCAGAACTGGAAAAATGCAGCTATGAGGAATGATTGGACGGCCTGGGGTTGCTCTCCCTGGAACAGAGAAGGCTGAGGGGAGGTATCATTGAAATGTGAGGGGCTTGGGTAGAGTGGAGGTGAAGGCTCTATTCACCTTAGCAGAGAGGTCAGTGACAAGGGGGCATAGACTTAACGTGATTGGTACAAAGATTAGAGGGGTGCTAAGGAAAATGTTTTTTCACCCAGAGGGTGGTGGGGGTCAGGAACACACTGTCTGAAAGGGTAATTGAGGCAGAAAACCTCACCGCATTCAAAAGGAGTCTGGATAAGCACCTCATGTGCCGTAATCTACAGGGCTACGGACCAAATGGTAGCAGGTGGGAATAGAACAGGTGGATCACTTTTCGGAAGGCACAGACACGATGGGCCAAGTGGCCTCTTTCTGTGCCTTAAATTTTCTATGATTCTAAAGGAAAGAGTTACTGGTTCAAAATTAACCCAGAAATGTGTGAAAGCATTGCTATCCTGGGACAGAGTGAGGAAGGGAGAGATGAAAAGAGAGAGAGAAGCAGAGAAAGAGGGAGCAACAGAGAGATAGGGAAGACACAGACAGATAAGGAGTGGAGACAGAGACAGGGGAGATAGAGACAGGGGAAACAGAGGGGAGGGAAAGTCAGACAGAGAGGGATGACAGAGAGACAAATGGAGGGAGCAGTAGAGTGAGTGATAGGGAGGGACGGACAGAGGGAGAGGGAAAGACAGACAGAGGGACCGATGGAGATGGAGAGAGAGAGAGAGAGAGAGAGAACGACTGGGAAATAGAGGGAATGGGGGAGACAGGGATAGAGGGAGAGCCAGAGACAAAGAGAGAGAGGGGAGGGACAGGGATTGGCAGAGAGAGGGACCTAGAAAGAAGGAGAGACCGAGAGAGAGAGAGGCAGAACGAGAGAGATAGAGGACGGGAAAGAGGCAAGGACACTGGGAGGGACTGAGAGAGACGGGGAGACCGAGAGAGAGAGAGAGACAGGACAAAGAGATAGAGAGAGAGAAAGACCGTAAAGATAGAAACATAGAGCGAGACAGAGACAGAGAGTGGGGAGATTACAGCAGCAACTTTAGGTCAGTTATTTTAACTTCGGTGGTGGAAAACCTCCAGAAAAAATATTTGTATCATTACCAAAAGTCACATGGACAAATGTGAGTTAATTAAGGAAAGGCAGCATGGATTTCTTAAGGGAACATCATGTATGACTAACATAATACCTTCCTCTATCCTCGTCACAGGTGCCTAACATTCTGTTAGTTAAGGTCAAACTTCTGTTCCTCCCGGTATACCCAACGTTTTTCCCGTGCACGCCAACCCATCCACTCCCGCATAATACAAAGTTAAATCTGCTCACTCTCCTTTGTTGGTTCAAATTATCTTGATCTGCTGAGCAAAGTTGTTTCTGGCCACGGGACAGTCGTCCTGCGTCGACACTGCTTCAGGTGCGTTCATTGGGCGGCACAGTGGCGCAGTGGTTAGCACTGCAGCCTCACAGCTCCAGGGACCCGGGTTCGATTCTGGGTACTGCCTGTGTGGAGTTTGCAAGTTCTCCCTGTGTCTGCGTGGGTTTTCTCCGGGTGCTCCGGTTTCCTCCCACAAGCCAAAAGACTTGCAGGTTGATAGGTAAATTGGCCATTATAAATTGTCACTAGTATAGGTCGGTGGCAGGGAAATATAGGGACAGGTGGGGATGTTTGGTAGGAATATGGGATTAGTGTGGGATTAGTATAAATGGGTGGTTGATGGTCGGCACAGACTCGGTGGGCTGAAGGGCCTGTTTCAGTTCTGTATCTCTAATCTAATCTAATCTAATTCATCGTGACAGCTCCGATGCGGGTTCACCTACAGTCCCAAATATGGTCAATCCAATAGCAATGAATTGTATCACCCTCTTCATTGTGGGCTGGACCTGTCATCGGCAAGTGTAATTTCTGCTCTTATTTACAGTTTCTTTCTTAGCCTATTTTAAGTCCAGTCTCTCCATACACTGAGCCAGACTGTCTGTATCTTGTTCCCAATTTGTTTCTGATTCTAACCGTCCATTTCTTCTAGCTCACTTACTTTCCCTGTTTTCTTTATTTTTCTTTCGTTTTTCCTTCGATTTCTCTCTGCGTGCGGATGTACAACATCAGGTTGTCTTTCAAACACTTCCGCTTGGATCCGCAGTTGATCCTGCTCTTGATCTCCCTGACCTTCGATCGGAACATCGGTAGCATCAAACATCACGTGCCAACTGTGATTATCTTGTTTATCTCCTACTAACTTTAACTGATTAATGTGATACCAGCCACTCTTATCTGGTGCCGTCAATACTTTGTATACAGATGCGCTAGCTTTATCTACTATCTCATAGGGACCGGTGAACTTTGGACTCAAGAATGAGGTGGGCTGGTATATTCTGATCATTACCCTTTGTCCGAGGTCCAACTCTATCGAGCTGGCTTTCGCATCAGAATAAGCCTTGCTTTGCTGTCTCTTCTTTCCTTGTTGGTGAACTGCTACGTAATTTGCTTCTCTCACTGTTTCTACTAGTTGTTGCACACATTTTTCTGATATAATACTGTCCACCTTGGGTTCAGAAAAGTTCAAACCTACCAACCCCTCTATCCCTCTCATGTCCCTTCCCGTCATGGGTTTATAGGGAGTGTAGCCTGTTGATGAAGCTGCGGTATTCCTGATTGCCATAACACATAGGGCAGAACGACCTGCCAGGTCGTCTTGTGCTGATGTACCATTTTAGCTATCATGTGTTTTAATGTCCGATTCATTCTTTCCACAATTCCACTAGACTGTGGTCTATAGGGTATGTGGAATTTCTGTTTGACCCCAAAGAGTGTCATTACATTTTGCATTACTTGTGCTGTGAAATGTGTTCCCTGATCTGATTCTATGCTTCGGGATAAACCCCACCGAGTGAGCGCCCTGTCTAACAGAATTTTCGCGGTGATTTTGGCTGTATTTGTGCTGGTTGGGAAAGCTTCCACCCATTTGGTAAACGTATCTACTATCACTAGAATGTACTTAACCCCTCCTGGAGTGGGGGGTAGGGAACCTACACAGTCTATTTGTAAATTAGTCCAAGGCCCTTCTACTGGTCTAGTATGCCGGAGGGCTCCTTTTTTGACATTCCTATCGGAGTTGTGTTGTGCACAGATCAAACAATACTTGACGTAGTGTTCCACATCACCTTTCATCCCAGGCCACCAGCACACCTCCTTTATAATTTCCAGGGTACTCTCTATCCCATTATGTCCCCAGAAGTCATGGTACCAGTGGATTATTTGTTTTCGTCCCCCCTCTGGCACTACGAATTTTCCTTCACATAAAACCACTCCGTACTGAATTTAGACCCCCTTGTACTCTTTCTATGTGTCTGACGCTACTCCTTCCATCAGTTTTTTTCAATTCTCCATCTTTCTTCTGCTCCTCTGTTAAATCCATTACCTTAACCTGTTTCCCTTTCTGTTCCCCAATGTCCTCAATCGGTGGCTGCCATTCTTGCCCACTAACAGCACCTTGTTTGGCTCGTTCATCCACTTTCCTGTTCCCTTCCAGTGTAAGTTTTGAATGAGCCTTCGTATTCCCATATCTTTCCCCTGTGCTCCTTCAAAGATGTATCTTAATAATGGGGCGGCTGGAAGGGGCTTCCCAACTGCTGAGACAAAACCTCTCGCCTCCCATAAGGGCAAATGTTCCGTGAGGCCTTTATAGACATACATGCTATCAGAATATATAACTGATCCGGGCGGGAGGTATTCTGGGTGGACAAGCACATATGCGACGGCTGCTAATTCTGCCGCCTGCGTGCTCATGGATTTAGGCAATTTCAAGGTTGCGCTAGATTTTTCCTGACCATGTTCGTCTTCTACATATATCCCGCATCCAGTTTCCCTCTTGCCATCCTGTACTGATGAGGAATCATCCACAAAAATATTTAAGTGGGGTTCTTCTTTTTCCTTTGCATCTTTTCTTTCGGGCCCTGTTGCTTTCTCCGATCCACTCCTACCCCCTCCTCTTTGTTTTGAAACAAATGGTCCCTTGGGCATTTGCTATCATGCATTACCACTCATGTTTCTCTCCTTGATACACTAGGTTGTCTGTAAACATAGTGGTAGTTTTTACTCCTTTCACACTTATATTTCTTCCTTGTAGCAATAGTGTCCACCTAGCAATTCGTTTCTGACATACTGACCCGTCTTTGATCCTACCGTCTAATAGTAACTGTACGGGAGTATGTTCTGTCAATATTCTAAGTGGGGTCAGTCCCACTATGTAAGTAAAATACTGTACTACCCAAAAAACGGCTAACAAATGTTTCTCACACGTCATATACCCCTGCTCTTACCGGTGAAAGCATGCGCGATGCATACGCTACTGGTCTTAATTTCCCGTGTGTCTCCTGTTACAGAACTGCCGAAAGGGTGGTGTCTGTGGTAGCCAACTCCAATAAAAGCGGCTCAGTTGGATTTGGGGTTTTCAGAGCAGGCGCAGAACCTAGTGCCTGCTTTAAATCTGAAATGGCCTGTGTGTGTTCAGTTTTCCACTCCCACGGGACATTCTTTTTCAATAGTTCCATTAATGGAGTCACTTTTGTAGCGAATCCATCAATGTGGTCCCTGCAATATCCCACCAAACCCAGGAAGGATCTCAATCCTTTTACATCCCACGGGACAGGGAGACTGTCAACCGCTACTGCCCTTCGTTGGTCAATTTCTCTCTTTCCCGGTGTCAAGATCATTCCCAAGTAAGTAACCTACTGTGTCATAACCTGCGCTTTTTTATGGTTTACTTTTAGTCCCAATTTGTGCAACAATTGTCGCAATTCACTTAGTAACTGATAATGTTCCTGTTGCGTTTCAGTTTGTAGCAGTAAGTCATCTACATACTGCACCAGACATTCATGCTTTGAGAACCCTTTTAAACCTTCCCTTGGACGTTGGTGAAATATGGACAGGGAATTATGAAATCCCTATTAGGACGGTCCATGTACATTGCTGTCCTTGGAAAGTAAACGCAAATTTATATTGGCATACTTTCTCCAGTAGAATAGACGAAAAACCGTTACTTATGTCTAAAACCGTGAACCACTGTGCATCCTAATTTTGTTTAACTACCGTCTCTGGGCTAGTTGCTCCGGTGGGAGCCGTTAACAGGGTTACCTTATTTAATTCTCAATAGTCTATCGTTAGTCACCAGCTACCGTCCGATTTCCTCACTGGCCAAATAGGCGAGTTGTTAGTGGAGGCTACTGGTCTTAGTATCCATTGTAGCAGAAAACTCTGTATCACCTTTCCCACCTCATCTTCTGCCTGTTTCGGAAAACCATACTTCTTCTGTGATTTGGGGTCTGGACCCTGTATACACACACTCCTGGTCATTTTCCCACAATTATGTTTATGTCGATCAAATGCTACTGAATTCCGTGTGATAATTTGTTGTACTTCACTTTCGATACTCATTTGTTCTGGTCTCGTCCACAGTTCCCCGAACATGCAAACCCGAACCTGGTATTCTCCCACCGGGACGGATGTGTGATCTGTACCACCCATACCCAAGGGCATTTGCGAAATCGCGCAATTAACAGGGTCAAAACAGAGTCCCGCTTTAGCCATATAATCACACCCTAATATATGTGCTTGTTCTCTGTGTAACTGAATGAGAACCACTGAGTATTCTATTGCTACGTCCCCCACACTGACTTCCAACGGTACACTCACATATCCCACTTGTGAATGTCCTGTGAATCCACGTAAAACAAGTTTACTTTGAATTTTCCGATCTACTTTATTAACATTTGTGGTGTTTACGGTGGTTCGGGATCCTCCGGTGTCCCAAAGGAACGTGACAGGGCGGCCTCCAACCCTACATTCACGAGGGGTCTCCCTGTGTTATCCCACCGCTTGTCACACACCCATAACGGAGAGGCCTGCGACCGTCATTGTGGTTCAGGCTACAAACCCGAAGACGGTGCTATCTCTACTATATCACATTGAGGATTTGACCTGTTCGGTCCTCCCACGGGTAGGCTCTGGCGTTTGTTCTGGCCTCCTCCCCGACCTGCATTTTCTCATCTCGGTTTTGGGCATTCTCTTTTGAAATGTCCCTCCTGGCCACAATTATAGCAGTGGGTCAGCCCGCCCTGAGTTCTCCCTGTTCCTGGGACGGATCCTCTCCCCATGCCTCTACCCCTTCCTCCTGTCTGAAAGGCTGCGTGGGTGTCACCTGTGCAGTTCCCCTCCCTTCATTTCTCCAGGTTATTGTCTGATCTTTTACAGGCATCCTCTTTCCCCCAGGGGCCTTGGAGAATTTTCTTGTTTCCTTCTCCCATGCTCTAACCATCCTCTTGAGTACCCAAGCCTCTGTGTGCGTGTCATCAGAGGGATCAAATTGATCTAGGGCCCTTCTTCACTCCTCAGTGCCATGTGACACCAGCGTTCTCAGCCATCGCTTTCTAAGCTCTGGCGTTGGATTGGCTGTATCTAGGTTTGCACCATACACCCCTTGAAACACTGCCCAGATGCGGGCCGCAAACGCGCGACAGGGTGGTCACCTTTTCTTTGATAGCATTTCGTTAGCGCCTCTACTAGGTCCCTCTGTTAGCGTCCATGAAATTTAATACTTGTTCTTTTAAAACCTCATTTGTGCCTCTACCGAGTTGCTGCTCCTCCGGTAGGGCGGAGTGCATGTGTGGATGAAGGCACATTATAATTAATTTTCTTTCTTCAGCATCATTTAAGCCGTGTATTCCTCTCTGTTGACTGACCGCTTGGAACAGCTCCCTAGGATCATTCCCGGGTGCGCACGTCCCAATATATTTCGCAATATCCCTCAATTGCTGCACCACCATTGAAGTGGAATATGTCATACGCGGGCCAGCTGCCACCTGGTCATCTGCCCCTTTCGCTGCCCTAGTGGTCACAAGGGGGGCCATGGGGGCCGATTGCTCCTTTGGCTCTGCCTCATATGCTGGCGGAGGATCCTCGGGTGGAGGGTCTCCGTCATCATGGCCGTATCTGGCCGCTTCGTCTGCTAACTCATTCCAATCTCTGCCCCTTCACCATTCTCCTCACTTCCGAAGGGTGCAAAAGCACATATTATAACTCTCTGCACGGCTAGCTGTACTTGCAGTCTTGCTATGCATTTTTTGACACTTTGTGTGATCGCCTGTATTACTTCTTTTTTCCTGAGCTGCTCTCTAAATCACATTCATGGCAGTTTTTAAATCACTGCATTGCTGTTTCCATTCTTCCACCTCAGCTTTAGCTGCTTGGGCTGCTCCCTCTCGCCTACTTTTTTCCGTAACTAGTTTTTTGCACTGTAACTGATATTGGTTAATATGCATCAAATCCGCACTTCTCTGTCCCTGTAAATCAGTTACTTTTTCACTAAGGCGGGCTGCCTCCTCATCGAGTTTTTTTAAATCTCTTCCTCTAATCTGTTCTGCTCTTTTTGAGCCTGCTGTTAGCATTCTATCCATTCCTCAAGTAAACAGCCGAAAGCTACTGACTTCTGCATTTTTAAAGAATTCCTAACTGACATATTTGCTTGTGCAATTTTCCAAAGGGCTTCTCCTACGGGTTTTCCCTTGTCGCTAGTGTGATCTGCATACTCCCCGTATTGCGGCCACTTCCCTATTACGATTTTTTGGAGGAGTCCCTTCCAATCAAAACAATCCAAGTCTCCGGGGCTTGGAGATTCCCTTTGATTCGTCATCTTATGTTAGTCGCTACGAATTAACCCCTAAGTTCCTGTTCTCTCTGTACTTTCCCATTTCGGTTTGGCTCGAGTCTGCCGCTGATTCAACGGAGAGATTGATCCTCGTGCCCACCCATGGACGCCAATTGTGTAAACCAATGCGCGGAGTCAACTCCCCCTTGGCCCCTTTATTCCCTTCACCCACTTGATCCTGGCCGTCACGTGGGACTAAGTCCTCTTAATTCAGGTTCAGGCTGGGTGTTTGGGATATCAGGTTTACAGGAGAGCCACCCTCCACTTGATCCACCGGCTACAGTTAATGGCTTAGTACAACGAGGAGGAAACTCAGTCCTTTCTTTAACTATCAATTTACTTTATTCACGTTGTTGTACAAGGCTTATACACTTAGTTAAACAAAAGCATGCAACTCAAACTGGGTTATACAGTTAATAACAAAGCTAGCTAGAATTGATAAGCACACCCATTAGGTTCCTCTGATCTTTCCCTGACCTAGTCACAGAAAACAAAGGATAATACCCGAAAAAAGGGGAGAGCTGACGCTGGTCAGGCGTTCCGTTATCTCTCTCTTTTACGTCGTCGCCGCGTTGCTCACGCAGGGTCCTGCACTTCTGCGATGGTTGGTCTCCGGAGTTTCTCGCTGGCTCTATGCCTGAGAATCTCTATACTTATTCTCTTTCTTATCTCTTCAAAACTGTGCTGTCTCTTCCCGGTTGGTTTTAGCCTATTCACCTCAGTCGTATTTTCTCCTTATTGGCCAAGGCCCAAGACCCCGGTATCACACCGTGTGCAAATAAGGCTCTATTCCTGTGATCTCTCCTTTGTCTTGCCACATAAATTAATTAGTTCAAACTGGTTTATACCAGCACAGGCCAGTGCCTGAACTCCGGTTACTATAGTTCATGAACTGTTCAACATTTTGTAACAGACTCTGTATTTCTTGCAGCCCCTGGCCAACAGAGTCCAGCTCATACACAATGAGAATAGCCTATATTGCCATATCATAATCTGCAGGCGCCTCTTCAGGAAGCATGGAATAAACATCATGAGCTCTGCCTACCATGCTGCTTTGCATAAGCAGTACCCAGTTTTCCTTCAGCCAATTCATCTGTGTGACTATGTTTTGAAATCATATGAAAATGCCTTTACGTCCCTTTACTCAAACTTACGAAGAGCCTGCATAAATGCTGCTGCAACCGTTAATGCCATTGCAATGTTATCGACTGTACTTTATTGTACAAGACACTTGGTACCTTTTATTTTAGGTAATTGGTGTTAATCGAGTTTCCGGTTGATTTGATCCCAGACACAAAAGCCCAATTTGTATGTTATCCCAGAGATGAGCAATTAATATCATTCCAAATGTGAGCTCTCCAAATTAGTCTGATTCTGATCCCAGACGCGATCCACCGAAATAAATATGATTCAATTCCGCATGAGCTCCAATTACGATATGTTATTACCGCGCAGGACAAAGCCCCAAATTGAAATATATGTTTCAGATCGTCGTGGGAGCAACACACTGTCAATTCATGACCGTCGCTCCACAGATCGCCGAGTATTACTGCAACCCTTACAAATCAGAGAAAGCACCCCAAAATGAACACTGTAGTATCCCCTGAATAAAGTGCACCAAATCAGGTATCAATAGATAACAACAAATTGACTATTAAAAAAAATCTTAGACACGACTAAGATAAAACAATGTCTAAAGACATTATAACTTCTTATTTAAGGTCTATCTACCACATTCTGATATATATACTAACACTGACTGCAATTCAGTTTTTAATCAGCTGATAAAAATAAAAATAAAGTCTTAGCAAGTTACATTCCTGATGAATGGAATCGTTCAATGTTGAAACAGTCAAGGGTGGTTTGAAGTCTTCACAGTGGTACAATGGGGAAAAAAAGTCCTTCAAAAAAATAAATTCAGCAGTTCAGCTGCTGGAGCATTAACTGTCCCTTTCGTGATGAATACAGCAATACCGTTAATTTGTTGAGAAGGAAAAGCTTTTCTTATTTTCTCAGGGAATTAATTTGGCTTGTTGTTTGGTAGAATCATGAGAGTGAAAACAGAGCTTCGGTTGTTAGAATTTTGAGAGAGAAATAACCTAGCTCCTTCCGTTCAAATCACATCAGTCCTCTCTCTCTGCTCAAACTCGTCTGTACCAGCTAGATTTCAAAAGTCAAATTGCAACACTGAATCACGTCACCTCTCCCTTGCTGCTGTTGCATGGCAACCAGAATGCACTCTGGCAGACTGAGTGTCTGGAACTTTCTGTCTTAAAGGTGCACTGATATTTTTACAGTTCTAAAGCCACACACAATATTTCTGATGAGAGAAAAAAAGACTGTGACCACATACTGGGAGATGTTGGCTATGTCGTCCTGTCCTTTACGGAAAGATCTAAATGCATAGAAGTTCAAAGAAACTGTGTTTTTACCTCCACTTGTAGCTCCATCTGCACCCTGGTCTGAGGCGCCAGCTTGTGTTACAAGAGGTGGCACAGCTCGGTGGACACATCCTGATTAAATTAGAGTCAACTCACAGACAGCTCTTCGGTTCGCTGTAGGTAGGAAAATTGTTATTGTAAACCTGGGCTGGCGAGGGCAGAGCCCCCTCCTTCTCCATCTTTCCAGGGCTTCCCATCTCTGCAGCCTCTGCTCCATTTGTTGGTGATGTTAAAGCCTAGAGGCACTGTAACTGCAGTCCCCATACCTCGTCCAGAGTTGGGTCACTAAATCCTCTTGCCTCCCTGAATGTTTGCAGCAGCTCAAAGCACAACCACCAGAAAAGCATTCACAACACCTCCACTAACTGTTCAATAGCAGAACTAAGTCAAAAGCCCCTCACCTGTAAGTTGGATTCCTGCTGTTTTTAAATAACACTGGAGGGGTTCCTCATGCTGCTGAATACATGTTCAGCTGAGCGTGACTAACATAGGCAACCAATGGGCATGCACAGACTAAGTTCCAAAGATATGCGTCAAAGCTTCTGGAATAGTACACATAGATGGGTCACTGGGATCTTTTAGAACAGTTCTTTTCAGGTGACATTGAGAATTAATTCAGCAGGCTTTTCTTCAAAAATAGAAGACGATATGAGTTCAGACAGAGGACTTCCCAGGCTCTTTTAGAGAGGTGGTGGGAAGCTGGGCTGGGTTTTGGTCTCCTCTCCTTCCTTGGGAATTGTCTTCTCTCCTTGAAAGTTCTCTCCTTTTTCATACAGTACAAATCCATCACAAAACAATTCAAAAGCGAAGCCGACAACAGGATTGACCATGTCAACTTTTTGACCGCCATTAATCTTGACCTCTCAGTTCTTTGTAAACAACTTCTCCAGGTGTTCAAAGTTCTCTGTTGTTTATTGAGCTGGAAATCAGGTGGTTTCCTAACAAGGCTTGTTTCCTTCTAAGACGTCTAAGTGCCCTTTAAAAAAAACATTTCCGTGGACTGTTTTTCAAAGTTAAGTGGCCTTTACAAGAATCCTTTTGAGAACCCCAAAGGTTAATATGTCCGCAATCTTTCAAAAATGAACTATAGAACCATAGCAAAACGATGGCATAGAAGGAGACCATTCAGCCCTGCTTTATTTTACTCTGTAGGCTACCAGATCAGCAGGGAACCTTAGATTTGGCAGTACTACGCCATTTCATTGTGGGAACATGTCTAAACTGTGCCTGTGGCATCTCGCTTTTGAATACCTCCCACTGGTTTGTCAGTAATTCCCTTTAGCAGCTGTATCAATTCCACTCTGCCTGGATTTAGTTACTGGGTATGGCTCACGCTGCTCTTTGCCTCTGGTTACTGAAATCCTTTCATTGCTCCCTGACCTTGCTTACTAGGGTCCTGCCCTCACTAATGCCCAGCTTCAGTTACTGAGCGATGGCTCTTGTTGCTCCTTTGTCTCTGTCATCGTGCGCGAGCTCTCATTGCTCTCCAGCCTTGGTTACTTGGCTCCCGCTCTCACTGCTCTGTGGCCCCTGTTGCCGGCCGCTGGTTTTAACTGTTCTGTAACCTCAGTTACAGGGCTCCCCAGCCATGGTTACCGGGCTTCTGCTCTCAGCGCTCATCAGCATCAGTTACTTGTCTCTGTCTCACGCTGCTCTCCAGCTTCGTTTATAGGGATCCAGCTCTCACTCATTGCTGGTCTAAGTTAGTGGGGTCTGGCTCTTAGCAATCCCCGAACTCAGTTACTGGGCTCCACCTCTCACTGCTCCCATGCCTTATCTGTGCATGAAGAGAACGAGGATAACTATGGAAAGGGCAGGGCCTATCAGAGATGTGCAAGGTAACTTATTTTGGATGCAAAGGATGAGGGCAGAGTTCATAATGAGTACTTTGTCTCTGTCTTCATAAAGGAGAGACATGATGACCACATTTTGTTTAAAGAGGATTGTGAAATTTTAGATACAATGAGCATAATGAGAGAGGAAGTGATCGAGGGTCTGACATCCTTTGGTGACTGGCCTCCAGCTCTCGTTGCTCCCCAGACTCGATTACGGTGTTCTGCCTCTCACCCCTCCCCATGCTCAATTACTGAGACCGGCTGTCACTGTTGCCTCGTCTCAGTAACTTGGATAAAGCTCTTGTTGCTTCCTGGCCTCTGTTACCGGGCTCCATCTTTCATTGCTCCACAACCTCGCTTACTGTGCTATGGCATTTGCTGTTCCTGGCCTTGGTTACTGAGCTCCAGCGCTGACTGTTCTCTGTCAAACCAAAAAACCAAATCTTTGGTTTTTGCTGCTTCCCAGACTCGGTTACTGGATATTGGCACCCATTGATCCCCTGACTCGGTCACCAGTCACTGGCTCCCGTTAATCCTCTGCCTCAGCTATTTGTATCCGGCTGTCACTGCACCCATGCCTTAGTCACTGGGCTCTGGATCTCACTGTTCCCTTGCGTCAGTTACTGGGCTCCAGCTCTCAGTGTTCCCCTGCCTTAGACACTGGGCTCTGGATCTCACTGTTCCCTTGCGTCAGATACTGGGCTCCAGCTCTCGCTTCTCCCCAGCCTCTGTTACAGGGCTCTGGACCTCCTGCCTCAGTTTCTGGGCTCGTCTTCCCATTGCTCCCCTGCCTCGCTTTCTGGGCTCTATCTCTCATTGCTCCCCTGTCTCAGTTTCTGGGCTCCATCTCACACAGCTTCCTTGCCACAGTTATTGGCTCCAGCTCTCATTGCTCCCCTGCCTCAGTTTCTGGGCTCCAACTCACACTGTTCCCCTGCCTCAGTTATTGGCTCCATCTCTCATTGCTACCCTGTCTCGGTTTCTGGGCTCCAACTCTCATTGCTCCCCTGCCTCAGTTACTGGGCGCCACCTCTCATTGCACCCCTGTCTCAGTTTCTGGGCTCCAGCTCACACTGCCTCATTGCCTCAGTTATTGGCTCCAGCTGTCATTACTCCACTACCTCAGTTTCTAGGTTCCACCTCTCATTGCTCCCCTGTCTCAGTTTCTGGGCTCCACCTCGCACTGCTCCCTTGCCTCAGTTACGGAGCTCCAGCTCTCATTGCCTCCCTTGCCTCAGTTACTTGGCTCCACCTCTCGCTGTTCCCCTGTCTCAGTTTCTGCGCTCCACCTCGAACTGCCCCCTTGCCTCAGTGACGGGGTTCCACCACTCATTGCTCCCTTGCCTCAGTTATGGGGCTTCAGCTCTCATTGCTCCCCTGCCACAGTTACTGGTCTCCACCTCTCACTGCTCCCTTGCCTCAGTTACTGGGCTCCAACTCGCACTGCTCCCTTGCCTCAGTTACGGGGCTCCAGCTCTCATTGCTCCCCTGCCACAGTTACTGGGCTCCACCTGTCATTGCTCCCTTGCCTCAGTTACTGGGCTCCAACTCACACTGCTCCCTTGCCTCAGTTACGGGGCTCCAGCTCTCATTGCTCCCCTGCCACAGTTACTGGGCTCCAACTCACACTGCTCCCTTGCCTCAGTTACGGGGCTCCAGCTCTCATTGCTCCCCTGCCACAGTTACTGGGCTCCACCTCTCACTGCTCCCTTGCCTCAGTTACTGGGCTCCACTTCTCATTACTCCCTCCATCAGTTAATGTGCTCCACCTCTCATTGCTCCCCTGCATCAGGTTCTGGGCTCCACTTCTCATTACTCCCTTCCCTCAAATACTGGGCTCCACCTCTCATTGCTCCCCTGCATTAGGTTCTGGGCTCCACTTCTCATTATTCCCTTCCTTCAAATACTGATCTCCACCTCTCATTGCTCCCTTGCCTCAGTTTCTGGGCACTAGCTCACACTGCTTCATTGCCTCAGATATTGGCTCCAGCCCTCATTACTCCACTGCCTCAGTTTCTGGGTTCCACCTCTCATTGCTCCCCTATCTCAGTTACTGCGCTCCACCTCTCACTGTTCCCCTGTCTCAGTTTCTGGGCTCCACCTCTCATTGCTCCCTTGCCTCAGTTACGGTGCTTCAGTTCTCATTGCTCCCTTGCCTCAGTTTGTCGGCGGCACCTCTCATTGCTCCCCTGCCTCAGTTACTCGGCTCCACCTCTCACTGCTCCCTTTCCTCAGTTATGGGGCTCCAGCTCTCATTGCTCCCCTGCCACAGTTACTGAGCTCCACCTCTCACTGTTCCCCTGTCTCACTTATGGGACTCCACCTCTCATTACTCCCCTGCCTCAGTTTCTGGGCTTCACTTCTCATTACTCCCTTGCCTTTTGGAAATGGACTCCACCTGTCGTTGCTCCCCTGCCTCAGTTTATGGGCTCCACCTCTCACTGCTCCTCTGCCTCAGTTTCTAGGCTTTTGCTCCCCCGGTATCCAGCCTCATTTCTGGCCTTCGGCTCTCGTTGCTCCCCTGCATCAGATACTGCTCTCTCGTTCTCACTGCTCCCCGGACTCCATTAGTGGGCTCTGCTTCTCACTGTTCTCCAACCTTGTTTACCAGCCTGGAGATCTGAATGCTTTGATGCCTCGGATACCGGGCTCTGAGTCTCGCTGTCCCGGATTTGAGTACTGGCCAGCCACTCACATAGCACCACGGCCTCCTTTGCTTGGCACTGGTTCTGACTGCTGACTGTTCACCATCCTTGATTACTGCACTCCAGCTCTTTCCACTCACTGTCTTTGATTACCCGACCCTTGCACTCATTGCTTCCGTCCTCAGCTAGGGGTTCCAGCTCTCACAGCGCCCTGGCCTTGGCTACTGGACCCCTGCCCTTTATGCTCCCTGATCTAGATTACTGGGCTCCAGCTCTTACTGTCACCCAGTGTTTCTCACAGGGCCCTGGCTCTCACTGTTCACCACATTTGGTTACTGGGCTCCATCTCTTGCCACCTCCAGACCTCTGTTACTGGGTTCTGGCTCTCGCAACATTCCACTGTAGGTTACTGGGCTCCAGATCTCGCTTCTCCCTGGTTTCCGTGAGTGTACTCTGGCTCTCACCGCCCCCTGGACTCGTTTACATGGCTCTGGCTCTAGTAGCGTGCTGACCTCGGTTACTGGGCTCCCAGTCACGCTGATCCCCGGCCTAAGTTACTTGGCTCTGGCTCGTAGTCTTCCCTGTTGTTGGTTACAGGGCTCCACCTCACCAGCCTTGGTTACTGGGCTCCGGCACTTGCTGTCCTTAGGATATGTTACTGGTATCTGGTCCCCACTGCTCCCCGTCTTGTTTATTGGTCCACAGCCCTTGCTGATCCCTTGTCTACGTTATTGGACTCCAGCTCTCACTGCTCCCTGCTATTGATTACTAGGCTCTGGCTGTTGCTGCTCACTGGCCTCAATTACTGGACTCCACCTCTAACTGCTCCCAGCCTTAGTTGGTGGATCGTAGCTCTCGTTCCCATGGCCTCTTTTACTGGTCTCTGGTTCTTGCTGCTGCAACACTTCAATTACTGGGCTCCAGCTCTCACTGCTCTTGATCATCAGTTACTGCTCTGCGGCATCCCACCAACTTCTGTTGCCAAAAGAGGGCAACGGGTGATGACATGATGGCACAGTTGGTAAATAGGGTAGATCGGAGGGCTGTTTGTTTGGGAGGGCTTTGAATGTAGTAAGAACAGCAAGGCAAGAGGAAATGTGTGGGCATGGAAGGGATGGAATGGGAGATGGGGATTTTTCGGGAGAAGGGGTATGATGGGTATGCGTTGGGACTGATATGAAAGGGATTAAACGAATAGGCTGGGTATGGTATGAGAGGGATAGCATTGGAAGGTTGAAGGGGATGTCGATTTAAAGATATACTGATACAATAAATATAGTAATGTCACTGAAAATATTTTCCAGCTCTCTTCTAGTATGCAAGAAACAGTAGTGGTCCTAGTATGGAACCCTGAGGAACACCACTGCCTACCTCACTCCATTCTGAAATTAGCCTTTCACCACAATGTTGATAAAAGTACTCCTGAACTGTCCTCATCAATATGTACTGGGTGCTAATTTATTATTAACCTTTTATTGCGCATGTTTAATGTAATTCTCTGATTTTATTTACATCTCAGTCCCCCTCTGTTTTCAACTGAAATTCCACTTTAATGCTGCATTTGTAAATCCAATCATGATTATTTAACTTATTCCATATCTCCAGCAGAAAGTCTGCCAAAGATACAATGAATAGATCCGTGCTGAAGGTCATAACAAATGAACAAATGTCAGCCTGAACTCCTCAAAAACTGTTGATTTTACTCCCAACCTGATGTATAGTTTCCCTGATAATTGCCCTTGTCAGTAGTTAACCTAGTAAAGATTAGAATTATTTTTCTCGTTGATTTTTACAGTGGACTCATTTCCAATCATATGTTTTGAAATAATTTATTTCCTTGCTGCGTGATACAGATGAGGGAATCTCACAGTCAGTCCAACAAATACCTTTCTCTCCAAGATCAAAATACTGCAGATGCAATAAATATGAATTTTAACAGAAAGCACTGGAAATACTCAGCAGGTCTGGCAACATCTGTGGGATGAGAAGCATAGTTAACATTTCAAGTCGATGACCCTTCGTCAGAACAGGGAGTGCTTAAAGATGGAACAGTTTATTTTTTTAGCCAGACATGGAAAGGAGTGAAGGGCAGAATTATTATCAACATTAAGTTCAACAATTTCAGCATCATCCTTAATTTGTTTAATCACTCCGGCCTTCCAGCGTATCACAGACCTTCCTGTTTGTTCGTTCAGGTCCAAGCATTTCAATACAGATCTGGATACATTATATATTTGTAAATATTCATAAATCCTGAATCAAATGTTTAACTTTGCTCCCAGTTGATGTATAATTTGTCTGTTCATTTCCCTTCCTCACAGTTAACTTGCTGACGATTGGGATCCTGTCTCGGGGAAAGTGTGGTCTCTCCAAATGTGCCACTCGCTACTTCGTGGCGATGGTAGTGGCAGGTTTACTGGTTGTTAGCCTCGACCTGATATTGAGGCAGATTCCCGTGGTTTATCGAGAACAGTTTATTTTCCTGCGGTCCATCCAGATATGTAATATCCACGCCATCCTGCTTTACACAACCACAGACTGTTCTGTCTGGTTCACCGTCATTTTCACCTTTGATCGATGTGTGGTCATTTGTTGCCAGAAGCTGAAAACCAAATATTGCAGTGAGAAAACGGCAGCTGTGGTTCTGGCAACAGTGACTGCGCTGAGCTGCTAAAAGAATATTTTGTGGTATTTTATATTAACAGGTAGGTATTCACTGATGAACGCTCCCTCGTTTTGCATTGTCACAGCGGATGTTCAGGAATCTCTGGTCTGGGTAACAATTGAGTCCTCCCATCACATTCTAACCCCGGGGTCTCATTTGTAGTGATTCTGCTGCTCAATGCTCTCTCTAACCGTCAGACACATTTTAATGAGCAGCAGATTACGCAGGAGACTCCGGATTCACCAAAGTGGGGTGAATCGCAGAGACCCAGAGATGGAGAGCCGAAGTATATCCATCATATTACTTTTAGTTGTCTCAGCCAACTTCATACTGTTGTGGGCAGTCTTTATGCTGTATTCAATATGGCAGCGAATGTGGGATTTGGGGTCTGTGCCTGTAATTCTACCATATTTTGTGCTGGAACTGGCCTTCATGTTGCAGTTCCTGAGTTTGCTGCATAAATACTATTTATGCTGTGAAACAAAATCAGTTCAGAGAGCAGTTGAAGAATGTGCTTAAATATACCTTGACTTCAATTATTAAATTAAATTATTAAATGATGAAAGGAAATTAATCACTGACTATTTCCTGCAGCCTGCAGGCGGGGCCTGTCACTATGATGACAAGGTGGGAGCGGAACTTGTCGCTATCATGCTGGAATGGAGAACGGGGCTTGTCACTTTGGAGACAGGGCAGGGGTAGGGCCGGTACCCATGGTGACAGGGAGTGGGAGCGGAATCTGCCTCGCAAGGTGACGAAACAATAAACAGGGACGTGTCCAGACGTCGGCCGGCCCCGCCCCACGACACTCGCGAATTAGAGTGGACAGAGAAAAGCGTGTGTGCAGGTCTGGGCTCCAGGTACGATATATGTAGAGGGAGGAAGGAAGGCTGGATAATTAGTGTGCACAGCTCTGCAGTCCAGACACAATATATATAGAGAGAAAGAGAGGCTGGGAAACTCTATCTTGCACTTACTTAGTGACTGCAGATACTTGGAGCCAAGCGATAGCCTCCTCATTTGCTGATAAGGTGATTAAACTGCCACTTAGTCTCTAGAGGGGACACTCCTTGGTAATGTGCAACATTGTTTGGGTCCTTCCGCAAATTCATAACGGGTTTACACTGAGGCCCCAGCAATGAAGGTTGGGTGCACAGAGGTCCTGGCTTGTCCTGAACCTGTTTAGCAAGGACCACTCTCCCTATTGTTGCTCAAAGACTGCTATTCGACAGAGGGGGTTTATCACAAGCAACTTGTTATTGACTTTTCCTTTTCCCTATTCCTTGATCCAAAGGATATCTGCTGGTAGATCTTGCTGGGAAGTTTTCTCCATTAGGGGCGCCGAGATGGAAGGTGGGCAGGATATGGATTGAACATGTCATTATGGAGCGGTAAGTGAGGTTCAAAACGCATGGTTTAAATCAGCTTGTAGGTTTTGGACAGTCAACAGATGTGTAGGGGAGTGGTGTTTGCGGGGAAAGGAAGCTAGGCCAGGGGGGTTGAGATAGGGCAAGAACTGAGGTCCGGACTGTTGTTGCAGCAGGAGGCTGGATAAGGTGTACGTCCAGCTCTGGATTTCAGATACTAGCTATATAGAGAGAGGGAGAATGACTGGATAAAAAGTGTGCACAGCTCTGTGATCCAGATACTAGACAAATAGAAGGAAGAAAGGAGATTGATAAAGGATGTGGAACGTTCTGTTCTCCACTTACTAGATATATAGAGAGAAGGAGTGAATGAGGCTGGATAAGGAGTGTGCACAGCTCTGGGCTCTATTTCCTATATATAGAGAGGGAGATAGAGGGGAGGAGTGAGGATAGTTAACAAATGTGCACAGCTCTTGGCTCCAGATAGTAGATACAGAGAGGGAGGGAGGCTGGTTAAGGAGTGTGAACTCTGAACACTACATACTGCATATATAGAGGGAGGGGGATGCTGCATAAGGTGTGCGCACAGCTCTGCTCTCTGGATACTAGGTATAGAGAGGAATGGATGCTGGATAAGGCGGTTGTAGAACTCCGGGCTTCAGATTCTTCATAATTAGAGGGAGTAGGGGAGGCTGCATAAGGAATGTGCACAGCTCTGAGCTCCAGATACTAGATATATGGATGGAGGGAGGCAGTCTTGAGAAGGAGTATGTGCATCTCTGGGCTCCAGCGATAAGATACATAACGGCATCTAGAGAGGCTGGATAAGGAGTGTGCACAGGTCTGGCCTGCAGATACTAGATGTATAGAGAGAGGGATGGGAGGAATGGATAATGAGGGAGACATTATAAAGATTGTGCGCAACTCTGGGATCCTGATAATAGACATAGAGAGGGAGATAAGGAGGCTGGATCAGGAGTGTATTTAGCTCTGGGCTCCAGATACCTGATATATCGATGGAATGGGGCTGGATAAGTAGTGTTTGGAGCTCTAGAACCAGATACTAAATATATATAGAGGGATGGAGGGAGGCGGATAAGGGATGTGTACAGCTCTGGGTTCCAGTAACTAGATAGATAGAGGGAAGGAAGGAGCCTGGATATGGAGCATGTGTAGCACTGGCATTCCACTGCTAGATATATAGAGGGAGGGAGGGAGCCTGGATAAGGCAAGTGCACACTTTTGGACTCGTAATATTAGCTATATAGAGGGATGAAGGCTGGAAATGGAGTGCTCAGCTCTGGCCTCCCGCTACTCGATATATAGAGGGAAGGAGTGAGTCTGGATAAGGAAAGTGAACAGTTCTGGACTCACAATACTAGATCTATAGAGGGAGGGCAGCTGGATAAGGAATCTGTACAGCCAGACTTTAATAGTTAATGATATTAAAGGTAAATGGTTAATTATGTTAAAGGTAAATAGTTGAAGGGCTTTGTTTAATTAAGTATCGGAATTGAATATAAAGTGAACCTGCTGGACAAAGTGTGGTTGCTGAACAGAAGGCAAAGCTATGTAATGCGGTATTCTTTGAATAAACGGAGCAGGCAGGAAAGAATCTGCAACGAGCTTCATTCTTCACTGTTTGTCCTGGATCCATTTGACGTAGCAGCAGAGGATGGTTGCTTAATGCTGAAGATTGGAAAGTGAATTTTCTTCAGCTATATGTTTGTAATCTGGATTACTTCCGAGACGAATGTCTGAATCCAAGCGTAAAGTGTCAGGATATGATTCCTACTGATACTCTCTGAATATGAATCTTATGACCAATGGAAAAATGACCTAGATATGTGGACACAGAGAGAAAACAAAAGAAAGCCTTGCCTCTGTCAATCCAGCAAAAGCAAGATAGGGTGCAAAGTATTTTGTGAGCTGGATCCTGGCCATTTGCACACTGAGGCAGGTTTCAAACGTCTATTAAGCTTGATGGACACAATTTATAAGAAAGCTGATCTATTAAACACATTCCAGCCATGGTCAGATTGTGATAAGTAGAGAAATATAGATGGGCATATCATAGAGAATGTATTGTATAATGTAATGCACAATATAACAGAGCGCATAAATTCAAATTGGACATTCCTTGTTCAGTGCATGTTTTTAAACTGTTTGGTTGTGCTAAATTGTCACACATGGTTTAGGCTCCTCGTGTTAACTGGAGTGAGATTCTCAGACAGAGACACAAGTTTGGATCAGATGTCTGATGCTTAAACAAAATCCTGAGAAAACAGTCATTTCCATCAGCATTCATGGTAAAAGTGGGAAATTCGGTGGTGTCACAGAGGATGGAAAACTGAATGGTTGCTGCATTTCGAAATTGTTCAGATATGGGGCGCTGGTGCCACTACAGTAGAGGAATCACAGACAAAGGTCATGAGGACGCATATATTTTTGGCAGAAACAAGAAATGCTGGATTCACTCAGCAGGTCTGGCAGCATCTGTGGAAAGAGAAGCAGAGTTAACGTTTCGGGTCAGTGACCCTTCTTCGGAACTGACAAATATTGGAAAAGTCACAGATTATAAACAAGTGAGGTGGGGGTTGGGCAAGAGATAACAAAGGAGAAGGTGCAGATTGGACCAGGCCACATAGCTGACCAAAAGGTCACAGAGCAAAGGCAAACAATATGTTAATGGTGTTTTGAAAGACAAAGCATTAGTACAGATTAGGTGTGAATATACTGAATATAGAACATCAGCAAGTGCAAACCTGAAGAAAAACAACCTGAAAAAAAACAGTGGGTAAGCAAACTGAACAAACTAAGATGAAATGAAATAAATGCAAAAAATGTAAAAAGGAATGCAAAAAAAAAGGAAGAAAAAATAACTAAAAATGACTAAAAATGAAAGTAAAGTGGGGGGCTGTCATGCTCTGAAATTATTGAACTCAATGTTCAGTCCGGCAGGCTGTAGTGTGCCTAATCGGTAGATGAGATGCTGTTCCTCGAGCTTGCGTTGATGTTCACTGGAACACTGCAGCAATCCCAGGACAGAGATGTGAGCATGAGAGCAGGGGGGAGTGTTGAAATGGCAAGGAACCGGAAGCTCAGGGTCCTGCTTGCGGACTGAGCGGAGATGTTCCGCAAAGCGGTCACCCAGTCTGCGCTTGGTCTCCCCAATGTAGAGGAGACCACACTGTGAGCAGCGAATACAGTATACTACATTGAAAGAAGTACAGGTAAATCGCTGCTTCACCTGAAAGGAGTGTTTGGGGCCTGGGATAGTGAGGAGAGAGGAGGTAAATGGGCAGGTATTACACCTCCTGCGATTTTTGGCAGATCTGACATACAATAAGAATAGAGTAACAACAACGCACGAATGAACCCCAGGAATGCCCACCGAATTTGGAGCTGCTGTTTCAGATGTGATTCAAAATATCATTATGTAGTAAACTGTCCAAAATGGAACAACACCGATTTCGAGGCGTTACTTGACAAAGAAGTGGAAGATAATGATAGTGATCAGGTTGAGGGAATTGTACTGGTCGGAAGAAATTTCACTCCGGTTATATGTGTACTAGTTGATGATTAATTTCATTGCACCATGTTGGAGAGTTGTTCTACATCTGCAGTATGTGGAGCAGATTGGTTGAAATGCTGTTTAGATTTGTTAGGTAGTAAGGACTGAAGTACGGTCAGAGAGGATGAAAGTTCTACTTGCTTCAGGGTCGGAGATGACAACACATTAAAGGGTGGTGATTCCATGCAAAATATCTAGAGCAAGCCACTTTATATATGTTATATCCAGCGCGATAACTTGCTGCTGAGAAAACATTTCATGAAAAAGGCCAAATTAAATTGAACATAAAACATGATAAAGCACCAGATCCAGCGCTGCCACATTTCTAGTTGGACTGAGAACATACTGATCAAGGAGTTTTCCGTGGACACATTTCAGAAATTCATCACCCTACTTACCCGTTTTGTACCTCAACTCTAAACAAATAAGTTCTGTCCTTTCCCCTTCAAGGACACCCTCCCCTTTCAACACTGCAATGTCTTCCCTAATCAGTACTGTCACTCCACCTCTTTTTTTTTCTCCTTCCCACTCTGTACATCATTGCACGTTATGCAATCAGGCCTCACTATGTTTAAGCCACGTTTCCGTTATTGCCATTACATCTTACTCCCTTACTACCATTTGTGCGTGTAGCTCACCAACCTTATTCAGCACACTTTGCATACACACTCATACATTGTAATCCAGTCTTTACATTCCTCGTAGTCTCTGTCAATCTATGCCCATCGGATACGGAACTATTCCATTCTTTGGTACTGTTTAACACTCTCACAGTATGCACCTTATTCGGATTTTCTACTTTTATATGCTGGTGCCAATCCCCTTGCCAATTTAGTTTATACACTCCACAAGCATACCGGTGAATCTCCCCATGAGTACATTGTACCTTGTCCTGCTGATCCACAACCTGTCTCTTTTGAATAGGTGCCTCCTGCCCAGATCTGTTCCAAAGCCCGAAGAATCTGAAGTCCTACCTCCACCGCCATGCTTCAAGGCATGCACTGATCCTCTCTATCTTCCTAGTTCTACTCTCGCTAGCGCGGAGTATGTAGCTCTTTATCTCCCTCCCGAGTTCCTGAATATCTGACTGAAGGAACTCAATGCATGCCATTTCTGTGCTACCGGTCGCAAATGGAGGAGTTCGCAGAGACAGGAAGGGTTACAAAGGCTGGAGGGGTTTTAAGAAACATGGAAAATCCAGGGGCTGGAGGATGCTACAGAGATAGGGAGTGTTTTCGGGGCTGGGGGAGGCGAAAGGCAATAGCGTGGGTTGTAATGCTGCAGGAGGTTACAGCGATAGAGAAGTATGTAGTCGCTGGAGGAGGGTAGAGAGTTAGAGAGGCTTGTAACGGTTGGATGATGTTACTAAGACAGGTGTGTTGCGGGAGTTGAAAGACGTTACAGAGGTAGGACGGGTTGTAGGAGCCATATGAGTATACAGTGTCAGGGAGTATGGGAGAGACTGCAGGGGTTTACAGGGATAGGGATGTTTGTAGGCGCTGAAGGAGGTTGCAAACGTAAGGAGACGTGTAGGGGTTGGAGGTGGTAACAGAGATATGGAGGTCTGTCATCCAGTAAGAGATGACACGGAAAGCGAGTGCTGTAGAGGCTGGAGGAGGTTACAGAGATAGGGAGGGTTGTAAAAGCTGGAGAAGTTTACCATGATAGGGAGTATTGTAAAGGCTGGAAGCGTTTGCAGAGTTAGGAATGTTTGTGGGCAGTAGAATGTTACAGTTATAAGGAGTGCTGTCGGGTTTGGAGGCGGTTACAGAGATAGGGAAGGTGGTAGGGTCTGGGAGACGTTACAGAGCATTAGAGGATTGTAGAAGCTGGAGTAGTATACCATGATAGGGAGTATGTGAGAGTCTGGAGAGGATTATAGAGATAGGGAAGTTCGAAAGAGCTGGAGGATTTTAAATAGATAGGGAAGATTGCATATACTGCAGCCTTTTTACATAGAAACGGAAGGGTGTTGGACTGGAGGAGGCTACAGAGAGTTGGAGTATTGAAGTGGCTGGAGGATGTTACAGAGAAATGGAGTGTCGTAGGGGATGGAAGTGGTTACAGGCTTATGGAGGGATGTACAGGATGGAGAATGTTATGGAGATAGTAAATAGTGTTTACATTGGATGAGGTTAGAGGGATATGTGGTGTTGAATGGGCTGGAGGAGGTTGCCAGAATGGGGGGGGTTGTCCTGGCTGGAGGAGGTTAGAGAGGTAGGGAAGGTTGTAGTGTCTGACGAACGTTATAGAGATAGGGAGCGTTGGTGGCGGATGGAGGATGTTACAGAGACAGGGTGCGTTGCAGTGGTCACAGGAGCTTGCAGTCATAGGGATGTTTGTAGGGCCACAGAGAGTGAGAATTGAAGCGGCAATAGGAGTGCACAGGAAGATGGAGTGTTGCAGAGACTAGAAGATGTAATATAAATATGGAGGGTGTAGGTGGAGAGCGCTTGAGGAGTTTAAATAAAGTGGGAATTTTGAAAGGACCAGAGAAGTTTCAAGAGCTAGGGAGGGGTGTAGGAGCTGGAGGAGTTTACAAAGGCAGGGATGTTTTTTGAACTGAAGGAGTTTACATAAATAGGGAGTGGTGTAAGGAATGGTGGATGTTACAGAAAAAAGGAAGGGTTGTAGTGGTCGGAGGAGGTTACAATCATAGGGAGCATTGTAGTACTGGAAAAAGGCTGCACAGCGAGTGGGAATTGAAGGGGATATCGGAGGGAACAGAGATCTGGAGCGTTGTAGTTCTGGACAATATTGCAGAGATAGAGAGGGTTTCAGAGACTGGAGGAGTGATTGTTTCTTATTCATTCATGGTATGCGCGCATCGCTGGCTAGGCCAGCATTTATTGCCCATCACGAATTGCGATTCTTGAACTGCTGCAGTCCATGTGGGGTAGGTACACCCACAGTGGTGTTAGGAAGGGAGTTCCAAGATTTTGACTATGCAGCAGTGAAGGAACGGCAATATAGCTCCAAGTCAGGATGGTGTGTGACTTGGAGGGGAACTTGCAGTTGGTGATTTTCCCAGGCATTTGCTGCCCTTGTCCATCTAGGTGGTAGAGGTCGCGGGGTTAGAAAGTGCTGTCAAGGTTATACAGGGTTGTAGGGTCTGAGGAAGGTTACAGCACAGGAAGGATTGCAGGGTCTGGAGATATTACAGTGATTGAGAGACTTGTATCACTTCTGAAGTTTACACAGAAAGGGACTTCTGATAGAACGAGATGAGTTTATAGAGGCAGGGAGGGGTGTCGGACCTGGAGGTACATACAGAGAAAGGGAGTTTTTTTCGCGCTGGAGGAGTTTGCAGGAATAGGGAGAGGTGTAGGGGCTGGAGGAAGTTAGAGAGACAACAAGGGTAGTAGTGGCCAGAGGAGGTTCCAATCATCGCGAGATTTGTAGGCCTGGAGGAGGTTACACAATCAGCGAGAATTGAAGAGACTGTCAGAGGCTACAGAGATGTGGAGGCTTGTGGTGCTGGGCAAGATTGCAGGGAAAGGAAGGGTTGCAGTGGCCGTGGAACGTTATAACGATACGGATGGTTGTACAGGCTAAGGAGGTTCCCAAGGCAGGAAGGATTACAGAAGCTGGAAGATGTTACAGAGATAGGGAGTGTTGAAGGGACTTGAGGAGTTTATAGTGATAAAATGCGTTATAGACTCTTTAATAGGTTGCATAGATAGGGAGGGTAGTAGTTGCTCGCGGATGTTACAGAAGTAAGAAGCGTGATAGGGGCTGGAGGTGATTGTGGTGAATGGCGGATTGTCGAGGCTGGAAGAGTTTTCAGAGCATGGAATTATTCTAGAGTCTGATGGAAGTTACAACCACAGGGAGGTTTGTAGGGACTGGAGCATGTTACACATATAGGGATGGGTGGAGGGCCCGGAGGATCTTACAGAAGTAGGGAGGGTTGTAGTGCTGTGGGAGGATACATAGAAAAGGAGGGCTTACGTGGTGTAGGAGGTTTCAGTGATAGTGAGGGATATAGGGGTTGGAGGAAGTTGCAGATAAACTGAAGGTAGTAGAGTATGCCGGTCGTTATGGTAATAAGAAGGGTTGAAGGGTCTGGAGGAGTTACAAAGATAGGGATGGTTCTCGTGCCTGGACGATGTTACAGAGGTAAGGATTGTGTCGGCCTGGATATGATAGAAGATTATGCGGATTATGAAGAGAACTGGGTATGGTTGATGGAGGGAAACATTTTCCTGCTGGTGGTGGATTCAAGGCCAATGGGACAGACCCGTCAATCAGGAGTGAATTTAAGAAACTGTTCTTTGCACACAGGATGGCAGGTTTGTGGAACTGTCTTCCAGAAAAATGCAATGAATGCTGGTGTTCAATTAATCATTTTAAATCTGAGCTGGATGGATATTTGATCGCCAAGGGAACTAAGTGGTATGGGGAACTGTGTTCGGATACCAGACTGTTCTGATTGCACTGAATAGCAGAACAGGCTTAAGAGGCTGAAAGGCTTCCTGGTGTTTCTATATACATAAGTATTCATCACACTAAACAGAGCAGGTTGGCTCCGGTTATTCTGTATATTGAATGATTTTCATTCATTTTTGGATGTATTTGCAGACTCACGGTAGATGTGCCTGCCATCCAGGATTATCACAATAACACCAACATCTTCATCTACCCGCTTCTAACCTTCAATTCTCCTCCACATACGGGAAATGGTTCCACTACACAACGGGGTAAATGGATACTGGTTTGTTAGTGTGCGTTTGTGAGATTGCGAGTGTGTGCATGCGTGTGTGTGAGAGCAAGAGAGAAAGAGAGCACGGGTTTGAGCATGAGTGCCTGTCTGAAAGTGTACATATATGAGTGTGAATGTGTGTGTGAGTGCGTGTCTCCGAGAGTGTGTGTACAGATTGTGAATGTGTGTGTAATAGGGAGTGTATGTTTGTGTGTGAGTGTATGTTTGTGAGTGTATAGATTGTGAATATGTGTGTGAGAGATAGTTTATGTTTGTGTGTCAGTGTATGTTTCTGTGTGACGGAGTGTGTGTATGTGTGTTTATGTGAGGCTATGTTTTTGTGTGAGTGACTATGTGTATGTGAGTGTATGTTGTTGTGTGAGTGACTATGTGTATATGAGTGCATGTTTGCGTATGGATGACTGTGTGTATGTGAGTGTATGCTTATGTGTGTGTGTATGTTTTCACAAGCACTACTGTGCAAAATTATGATTTTTTTTATTCCACCAGCTGGAAACATTTTTTTTAAATGGAAATGATAAAAAGTGACTGCTAGCAGGTAAAATTGCCACTGCAATTAGCATCACAACTCCATTGCATCAGGTGGAGACGAATTGTCTGACCAGCCCCTCCAGAAACAATGCCCTGGGAATATGGAGTGAATTAATTATCCATTCCCCATTAACAAGACATTAAAGTCAATCCCTTTGGAATTGAGTTGCAAGAGGGAATACACACTAAGCCATAATGTTGAATGAGTGGGCAATGGGCAATGAGGCCGCATGATGTGCTTGTTTAAGTGACTTTTTTCTCACTGTAGAAACCAGACAAGCAACTAGACACCAGCTAGGTAAGGCCCATGTGGGATCTCTCTCTCTCTCTCCCTCTTTCTGTCTCTCTTTCATTCTCCTTCTCTCTCAACCTGATCCAGCTTACAAGCTTCGAACCCTGCCTGCTGACAATACCCATCTCGGCCAATCATTGCTGCAGATCGGCACCCGGTGACTGAACTGGCTCTGTCGCTGTTCTCCAGGAAAATCCGAAACTTGTGGTGTGGGCGGGTCGGGGGGGAGTGGGGTGGGATACAGAGTGGAGGTGCAGTAGGGGTGATGCACAGTGAAATATGCAAGGGAAGCTGAGACAATCTGGAAGGCAGATCGGAGATAGACAGGTTAAGGCAAAAGTGAACAATGAAAGGCTGTATTGCATCTGTTCTAACGCAAGGAGTCTTACTAGCAAGGGAAATGAATTGAGGGCGTCGTTTTACAAATGGGAATTTGTTATTATTGCTATCACACCAAGATGGTGGAGGGAAGGGCAGCTCAATATTACGGGTATAGAACCTTCAGGCGTGACCGGCGAGGGTGTTAATGAGGAGGTGGTGTTGCACTGTTGATCAAGTAGTCAATCACTGCTGTAAGGAGGGATGATATCTTGGAATGTTGCTCAAATGAGGCCAAATGGATAGAAGTTCAAAACAAAAATAGGGCAATCACTTGGCTGGGAGTGCACTACAGGCTTCCAAACAGTCAGGGAGAGATCGAGGAGCAGATGTGCAGGCAAATCACAGAGAGGTTTACAAAGAATGGGGCAATAATAGTAGAGGATTTCAACTTCCTCAATATCAACTGGGATAGTCATAATGCAAAAAGATTAAAGGGGGCAGAATTCGTAAATTGCATACAGGAGAGCTTTTGGAGTCAACTCGTAGAAATGCCGACAAGAGAAGGGGCGGAACTGGACCTAATCCGAGGGAATGAAGCCGGACAAGTGGTACAAGTGTCAGTGGGGGAGCATTTCTGGGATCATGACCATAACTCTGCACGATTTAAGTTATTTATGAAAAAAGACAAAGAGGGACAGAAATTAAAATTCCTGAATTGGGGGAAGGCTGATTTCAATATGATAAAACAGTATCTGGCAGAAGTACACTTGGAACAGCTACTTGTAAGAAAGTTTACATCAGACGAATGGGAGTCATTCAAAAAGGAAATAGTGATAGCTCAGGACCCACATGTTCCAATAAAGATGAAGGGTAGGACCAACTAGCCTAGGGAACCCTGGGTGCCAAGAGAGATAGAAGGTTGGATAAGGAAGAATAAGGAGGCTTATGGCAGATTCCAAGCCTGCAAAAAGCGGAGGCCCGAGAGAAGTTTAGAGAGTGTAGGGGGTACTTATAGAAGTAATAAGAAGTGCGAAGAGTGGGCAAAAACAACACTGGCGGGCAAGATAAAGGAAAATCCCAAGGCCTTTTATAAGTATATTAAGGGCAAGAGGATAACCAGGGAAAGAGTAGGGCCCATTAGGGATCAGAGTGGCAATCTGTGTGTGGAGCTGGAGACATAGGTGGGATTTTAGATGGTTACTTTTCCTCTGTGTTCACTATGGAGAAGGACGATGTAGGTGAAGAGATCGGGGGTCTTGGGGGGCGGCGCTTGGTGGGGGAGATATACTTGAACAAAATTACCATTGAAATGGAGGAAGTATTTTCTGTTTCAGCGGGCTTAAAATTGGATAAATCCTCAGGCCCAGATGAGATGTATCCCAGGCTGTTATGTGAGGCAAGGGTGGAGATATCACGGGCTCTGAAACAAATTTGCAAGTCCTCTATTGCCACCAGAGGACTGGAGGATAGCGAATGTGAGACCATTATTAGGCCAGTGAGTCTCACATCAGTGGTTGGGAAACTATGGGAAAAAAATCTGAGGACAGAATTAATCTCCACTTGGATAGGCAACGAGTAATCAAGGATAGCTCGCATGATTTGGTCAGGGGGATTTCGTGCCTAACCTACATGATTGCATTTTTAGAGGAGGTGACTAGATGTTTAGGTGAGGGTAAAGCAGTTGATGTTGTCTCCCTGTACTTCAGTAAGGCTTTTGATAAAGTCCCACATGGAAGATTGGGTAAGAAGGTCAGAACCAAAGTGATCCAGGGCAATTTGGCAAATTGGATCCAAAGTTGGCTTCGTGGAAGGAGGCAGAGGATGATAGTCGAGGGTTGTTCCTGCGAGTGGAAGACTGCGTCCAGTGCTGCAAGGTAGGAATCGGTGCTGGGACCCTTGCTGCTTGTAGTGTACAATAATAACTTAGATGTGGATATAGGAGGTATGATCAGTAAGTTCGCAGATGACATGAATGGTGTCGTAAATAGTGAGGAGGAAAGCTTGAGCTTACAGGATGATATAGATGGGCTGGTAAAATGGGCAGAGCAGTGGCAAATGGAATTTAATCCTGAGGAAATCTTTGATTGTATACGGGATGGCTTTCTGGACCAATATGTTGAGGAACCAACTAGAGAACAGGCCATCCTAGACTGGGTACTGTGTAATGAGAAAGGAATATTTGACAATCTAGTTGTGCGAGACCCCTTGGGGATGAGCGACCATAATATGATAAAAATCTTCATCAAGATGGAGAGTGATGTAGCTGATCCCTAAGGACATTAGTGAACCAGATGGCCTTTGACAACAATCGACAATTGCTTCATGGTCACACTAGACTAGCTTTTCAATTCCTGAATTGAATTCAAATTTCACCATCTGCTGTGGTGGGATTCTAACCCACGTCCCCAGAGCATTAGCCTGGGCCTCTGGGCTACCAGTCCAGTGACATTACCACTACGCTACCGCCTCCCCGTCACTTAAATGAATGACAGTGGAAAGGCAGTGGCAAACATTCAAAGAGCGCGTGGATGAACTGCAACAATTGTTTATCCCTGTCTGGCACAAAAGTAAAATGGGAACGGTAGCCAATCCATGGCTTACAAGGGGAATCAGAGATGCCAAGGAAGAGGCATATAAATTCGCCAGAAAAAAACATACCTGAGGATTGGGAGAATTTTAGATTTCAGCAAAGGAGGACGAAGGGATTGATTAAGAAGGGGAAAATACGAGAGAAAGCTTGCCGGGAACATAAAAACTGACTGTAAACATCTGTATAGGTTTGCGAAGAGAAAACGATTAGTGAGGACAAATGTAGGTCCCTTCCAGTCAGAAACAGGGGAATTTATTATGGGGTACAAAGAAATAGCTGACCAACTAAATGCCTACTTTGATTCTGTCTTCACCAAAGAGGAAGCAAATATCACACCAGAAATGTTGGGTAACACAGGGATTGGTGAGAGGGAGGAGCTGAAATAAATCAGCATGAGTAGAGAAATGGTGTTGGGGAAATTGATGGGATTGAATGCCGATAAATCCCCAGCGCCTGATGGTCTGCATCCTAGAGTACTTAAGGAAGTGGCCCTAGAAATATTGGATGCATTGGTGGTCATCTTCCAGATTCTTTCGATTCTGGAACAGTTCCCACAGATTGGAGGGTAGCTAATGTAACCCCACTATTTAAAAAGGGAGGTAGAGAGAAAGCAGGGAATTATAGACAAGTCAGCCTGACGTCGGTAGTGGGGAAAATTCAAAAGTCCATTATCAAAGATTTTATAGAAGAGCAGTTGGAGAACAGTGGTCGAATCGGACAGAGTCAACATGGATTTATGAAAGGGAAATCACGCTTGACAAATCTGCTAGAATTATTCGAGGATGTAACTAATAGAGTTAAGGAGGGGGAGCCAGTGTATGTGGTTTATTTGGACTTTCAGAAGGCTTTCAACACGGTCCCAAATAAGAGATTAACGTGAAAAATTAAAGCGCATAGGATTGGGAGGTAGTGCATTGCGATGGATAGAAAATTGGTTGGCAGACAGGAAACAAAGAGTAGGGATGAATGGGTCTTTTTCCCAAATGGCAGACAGTGACTAGTGAGGTACTGCAGGGATTGGTGCTAGGACCCCAGCTATTCACAACATAGATTAATAATTTAGATGAGGGAACTTAATGTAATACCTCCAAATTTGCCGATGACACAAAACTGGGTGGGAGGGTGATTGTGAGGAGGATGCAGAGAGGCGCCAGGGTGATTTGGACAAGTTAGGTGAGTGGACAAATGCATGGCAGGTGCAGTATAATGTGGATAAATGTGAGGTTATCCACTTTGGTAGGAAAAACTGGAAGGCAGATTATTATCTGAAGGGCTCTAAACTGAGAGAGGAGATATGCAACAAGAGCTTAGGGGTTCTCGTACACTGTAGGTCGCTGAAGGTATGCATGCAGGTCCAACAGGCGGTAAAAGAAGGGAAATGGTAAGTTGGCCTTCACAGTGAGAGGATTCGACTACAGGAGCATGGATTGCTTGCTGCATGGGTGGCCTTGATGAGGCCACACCTGAAATATTGTGTGCAGTGTTGGTCTCCTTATCTGAGGAAGGATGTTCTTGCTATGGAGAGAATGCAGCGAAGGTTTGCCATCCTGATTCCTGGAATGGTGAGACGTATGAGGAGAGATTGAGTCGGTTAGGATTACATTGGCTGGAGTTCATAAGAATGAGGAGGGTTCTCATAGAAACCTATACAATTCTAACAGGATTTGACAAGGTAAATGCAGGAAGCGTGTTCCCGATGGTGGGGGTGTCCACAATCAGGGGTCATAGTCTAAGGATACAGGGTAAACCTTTCAGGACTGAGATGAGGAGAACTTTATTCACTGATAGAGTGGTAAACCTATGGAATTCGCTACCACAGAAATCAGTTCAGTCCGAAATATTGCATGTTTTGAAGAAGGAGTTACATATAGCTCTTGGGTTTAATTGAATCAATGGTAATGGGGCGAAAGCGGGAATAGTTTACTGTGTTGGATGATCACCCATGATCATAATGAATGGCCGAGCAGGCTCGAAGGGCCGAATGGCCTACTCTTGCTCCAATCTTCTATGTCTCACGTCTCTATGTTTGATCAGGAGCTTTTAAAAGTTTCATGATGTTGATATAACCGGTCCTGGATTTTTTAATGGATGTTTTCTCAGTGATTAATGATGAGACGTCTCATGGTCTTAGTGTTGCAAGGGACCAGCACAATGTCCTCGCTCCCCGATGGCAAGGTTCAATTTAACTAGGAGTTCAATGTATTTAATGGTTATCACTGTTATAAAATATTTCTTTCCCATTCAGTGTGTGTCTGATGCTGCTTCAGAGGTCTGGCTACTGAACTGATTTTGCTGCTAACTCTTTCACATCTCCTTCTCTGCTTCATGGTGGAGCCTTTACCATCACTGGATTACTTTGTAAAATAGAAAACATTGATATGATGTTTTATTGGTTCACCCTCTATCAGTTGGAATCAAGAGTCTCCCATTAATCTGTAGATTATCAGATGCACTCTGATTGTGGTGTTTATTAATTAAACAATCTCACATTCTAGCGGTGTACTTTATAATTCCAGGAGAAGGAATTTCAATGATTGTGAGGTTTTTATGAAGGAATATTTTTATCCTGTTTATTCCATGCATTGCAGATGAGATGAAGAGTGTAGCTGAACAAGTGGAGACTTGAGTGTTCTGTCGACACATTAAAATTATTCACAGACGTTTCACTATTGAACAAACTGAATCTGCGATAAAATCATTGAATACGGGGCTGGTAAACAGAACACATGTGTAGAATGTTAGGAATAAAACGTAAGTGAAAAGTAGCATTAAGTAACAGTTTGCAGAGTGTAATTACTCCAGAGAGATAGGGAGGGCGACTGAGAGAAAGAAGGGGAAAAGAGCAGGGGGAACGAAACCGAGGGAAAGAGATAAGCAGAAGGAAAGAGAAAGAGAAAGAAGCAGCAGCGTGAATAATTCACTATCATAAAGTGTTGGAATGTCCAGAACAATTAGTGAGAGAAACTGTGAGTTGAATTTGTGTGTTGTCAGATTGCGTTAATGTTACTGTTGGACTTGATCCTCTGTGTTTATTTGTGTCAGGTCCTCACTTATTTTTATAGGAAGTTCCTATTCCTTACTGAATGACTGCATAAACACAATGGAATCAAATCTTCACAGATACTAATTTATTATTTAAGTTCTCAACTTTCAAATCTCTGTGATTGCTGAAATCAGTAAAATACGAGGCTGATATCAGAAATTTCTTTCAATTTATATTTAATTGCCTGTACAAACTAAATCTATTGACGATATTGCATAACCAATTAACTGTTCGCCAACACCAATAACCACAGGGATAATTGGTTGAATGTATTAATTGAGAACAGTTACTGGGATCCATAGACTAGATTTCCTCTAACACTCTGCTGCAGTCTCTCCCTGTGAATCTCAGCCTCTTCACTCACTGTACTGAATCCTCTGTCTCCTCATCCACTGCTTCACTTTATCCACTTTCCCAAACCATCTGCTCCTGTCTCCCTTCCAGATGCAACAGGTCTTTTACCCTGTCTCACCTCCAAATCGTATTCACTGTCTCCGCTGTCAGTTGCCTTGTCCAACCTAAATAGGATCAGAGGAACATAGGAGCAGGAGGAGGCCGTTCAGCCCTTCGAGCCTCCTCTGCCGTTCTAGATCATGGCTGATACGAACACTCAAACTCAGCACTGCAGTTTTCAGCCTTTTCCAATTTGGCAACAGTACTAGGCGGTTCTCTGAAGCCAGAGTAGCAAAGTGACTGCACTTCCCGCTGTCCCCAAACCCTCCCGAACAACAGTCTGGAGCCAAATTCCGATTTAATCCATTGGATTACATCTCTGTAAAACTCCTTCTCATTTCCCCACCGGCCCTGCATCCTCACTCAGTACTTTCAGTCGATCCAGTGCTAAGTTTATTGCCTTTCTGTATCAATTTCCCAATTCATTATTAATAATTGTATTTCACACAGCGAATCTGCAGCTGCTATGAAGCAATAAAAAACATTCAAGCTCTTTCACTCAGTTTGGATAAATTAGGAGAGACTGTTTTCAATAGCAGGGTGGGGGGTGGTGGGGGAGGCGCTGCGGTCAGAAAGCAGAGAACATTGTAAATTGCCCCTAGTGTAGGTGGGTGCTAGGAGAATTGAGGGAAGGTGGGGATGGGAGAGGGAAATGGGATTAATGTAGGAGTAATATAAATGGGCGGTTGATGCTCGGCATGGACGCGGTGGGCCGAAGGGCCTGTTTCGGTGCTGTATCTCTCTACGACTCTGTGACTCGATAACACAGAATAAAGGTCAATAATAACGTGAGAGCTATACGTTTAGAGAACCAGGGGACATAATCCACAGCAAGTTGTTCTGGTTTGGAATTCACTGTCAACAGATTGGTGGAAGAAGATTTAATATGCACGATCAAAATAATTGAATTTGGACAGTGATGAACATGCGGAAAAAAAACTCAGAATCCTCCAGGAAAGCAGAGGACAGAAACAGTCAAGATGAAAAGTTATACAAGTGACACCTATTACAGCAACAAAATCGTTTCCAGATTTTTGAGTTAATTATTGCTGAACTTTATAAAAACTGGAGTTGAAAAGTGAAAGAGCTTCCATACAATTTGTGGTCAGTGGTCGATTTCCAACTTTGTAAACCTTTGTAACTTTAAACTGTCAAATGTAAAGAAAATTATTTTGAATAATTCCAAGCTAATGCATAAATGCAGCAACATCAAATAAAATACAAATAATCATTTACAGATACAACTGTAAATATGAATCCGAATTGTTGTGTGAAATGTCACCAGGTGGAGAAGTTCTCTTGGCTGCATCATTTACCTGGTTCTAGTTTGAAGGATTGTCAGCCAGTGGAACTGAGATTCCTAATAAAAACTGTCTGTTCCTTAAACTGCAGGAAACCGGCCTCTGCAGCAACAAGTATTTGCCAGAATTTCAAGTTAGTTATAGTTGCAGTTTCTCTAAACTGGAGGCGGCTAGTGAAAGACATTTAATACAATTTGTGATAAATGGCCATTTTCTAAAAAATGTCCCTCCAGGTTTTATATTGCAGCAGCGTTTTTTATTTCTACCTTCAGTTATTACTGAGGTTTTGCGGGATCGCGAAAGATACACACAAACAGACAGTGTCCTGGGTTGTACCATTTATGCCATTGGCTGAAATATCCTTCCCCCATTTCCTGTTTACAGAGAGAGCGAGGGGGGGGGGGAGAGAGATTAAGACGAGGGAGGGAGAAAGAAAGTGAGGGACATTAAAGATTTAAAACTCACTATCCCACGCAGTCTTTGCTCTATCGTTGGACTCTCAACCCTTCCTGCCATCAGTCCAGAGAAAAGAACTCATAGAAACAGCTGCAGAGAAGCAGAGAGAGAGAGAGAGAGAGGGAAGAAGAGACAGCCAGAGAGCCAACTTGGACTGTCCCATATTTGGGAGGAAGTGCCCAAGTGGAGGAGGCTGAGAGCTGTTGGATAAGCCGTACTTTGGGAGGACTTGGTGTTTGAGTGATAGGTTCTGGGATATATGAGGACAACGTCAGGCCCCATTCTATTTTTTTTTCATGTGGTGTCCGAAGGTGCGTTTCTGTATCCCAGTCTCTGTATCTCTGTACCCAGGTGAATTGGAGCTAACTAAAGTGTGTGTGTGTGTGTGTGTGTGTGTGTGTGTGTGTGTGTGTGTGTGTGTGTGTGTGTGTGTGTGTGTGTGTGATTCCAGTGTGAATTACCCTCTCTATCTCTGTCTTACTCGTAGCTTTTAACTAAATTCCCACCCTATGGCCACCCTGGCCCATAGTCTTGCCACCATGGACGAGCTGATGGTGGGAAGGGTTGAGAGTCCAACGATGGAGCAAAGACTGCGTGGGATGGTAATTATTAAATCTTTAATGTCCCTCACTTTCTTTCTCCCTTCCGTGTCTCAATCTCTCTCTTTCATCTCTCTCTTTGTGTGTCTGTTTCTACCACTGTGTGTGTCTCTCTCACTGTCTCAGTCTCTCCCTCTCTCCCTTTCAGGCTTTTCAATCTCTCTCTCTCTCTCTCTCTCTCTCGCTCTCTCTCTCTCTCTCTCTCTCTCTCTCTCTCTCTCTCTCTCTCTTTCTCTCTCTCTCTCGCTCTCTCTCTCTCTCTCTCTCTCTCTCTCTCTCTCTCTTATTTTCTTTCTCTCCCTCTTTGTGTGTCTCTCTCTTTCACTTTATTTCTGTCACGCACTCCCAGGCTTCCTTTTCTCTCTCTTTCTCTGGCTCTCTCTTTCTTTCTCTGGCTTTCCCTTTATCTGTCTCTTTCTCTCTCACTCTCAGTCTCACTCTCTCTCGCAGGCTTTCTTTTCTCTCTGGTTGGTTCTTTCGCTCTTCCTTTCTCCGCGTTTCTTTACTTCTCTCTCACACTCTCAGGCTCTCTGTCTCCCATTCTCAGGCTTTTCATTGTCTCTCTTTCTCTCTCGCTCTCTCACTCTCAGTCTCTCTCTCAGTTTCTCCCACTCTCCCTCTTTGCCTCTTTTTCTTTTCTCTTTCCCAGGAATTTTATCTCGCTCTAGCTCGCTCTTTCTCTGACTTGCTGTTTCTCTGGATTCCCCACCCCCCGCCCCCCCCCCCCCCCCCCCCTCTTCTTTGCCTCTTTCGCTTCTCTGGGTTCCTGTCTCTTTATTTCGCCCTCTAACTCTTTCACTCTCTTCTCGGCTTTGTTTTCGAGTCCTTTTCTCTGTTTCTTAGTATTTCTTTCTTTCTCTGCTTTTTTGCCCCCTCTTGTTCGCATTATTTTTTCTTTCTTAGGCTCTTTCTCTCTTTCTTTTGCTTTTTCACTCTCTCTCTCTCTCTCTGACTTTCTCTTTTCCTCACTCTCTGTGGCTTCCTTTCTGGCTCTTTGTCTGTCACAATGACTTTCTCTTTGACTGTTTCTGTGACTCCCTTTCTCTTTCTCTCTCTCGCTCTCTGGCTGTCTCGTCCACCCTCTCTTTCTGCTCTTCTCTGCAGCTGTTTCTCTGAGTTCTTTTCCCTGACGTTCTCTTTCTCTCTGGCTCTTTCTGTCCCGCTCTTTTGCTCGATCTCTTACTCTGTGACCTTTCCAGTTTTTCCAGATTTCTTCACCCATCCCCCCCCGCCCCCCCCCCCCCACCCCCCGGAATATGTGCGTGACTGGATTCAGAGGGTTCAGTTTTTATTTCAGATTTCCAGCATTCGCAGTAATAAACAGCGAAAGAAATAGTAGTAGATTTCTGCAGGATAGAGGAAATCTGCTGAAATGGTCAGACACTTGGCAGGTTAACCTCAGTGCTGAGAAATAGAAAATCATGCATTTTGGAAGGAAGGCTGAGGAGAAGCGATATAAACTAAATAGTACAATGTTAAAATGGGCGCATTGACAGAGAGATCTGGGATTTCATTTGTGTCACTTTTTATATCTTAAAGATTTAATACGGGCTTAAAATCTTTCAGTTGAACAAAGAACAAAGAAAATTACAGCACAGGAACAGGCCCTTCGGCCCTCCAAGCCTGCGCAGATCCAGATCCTCTATCTAAACATGTCGCCTATTTTCTAAGGGTCTGTATCTCTTTGCTTCCTGCCCATTCATGCATCTGCCTTGATATATCTTAAAAGACGCTATCGTGCCCACGTCTACCACCTCCGGTGGCTTCGTGTTCCAGGCACCCACCACCCTCTGCATAAAGAACTTTCCACGCATATCCCCCCTAAACTTTTCCCCTCTCACTTTGAACTCGTGACCCCTAGTAATTGAATCCCCCACTCTGGGAAAAAGCTTCTTGCTATCCACCCTGTCCATACCTCTCATGATTTTGTACACCTCAATCAGGTCCCCCCTCAACATCCGTCTTTCTAATGAAAATAATCCTAATCCACTCAACATCTCTTCATAGCTAGCGCCCTCCATACCAGGCAACATCCTGGTTGACCTCCTCTGCACCCTCTCCAAAGCATCTACATTATTTTGGTAATGTGGAGACCGGAACTGCACGCAGTAGTCCAAATGTGGCCGAACCAAAGTCTTATACAACCTTAACATGACCTGCCAACCCATGTACTCAATACCCCGTCCGATGAAGGAAAGCATGCCGGATGCCTTCTTGACCACTCTATTGACCTGCGTTGCCACCTTCAGGGAACAATGGACCTGAACACCCAAATCTCTCTGGACATCAATTTTCCCCAGGACATTTCCATTTACTGGATAGTTCACTCTTGAATTGGATCTTCCAAAATGCATCACCTCGCATTTGCGCTGATTGAACTCCATCTGCCATTTCTCTGCCCAGCTCTCCAATCTATCTATATTCTGCTGTATTCTCTGACAGTCCCCTTCACTATCTGCTACTCCACCAATCTTAGTGTCGTCTGCAAACTTGCTAATCAGACCACCTATACATTCCTCCAAATCATTTATGTATATCACAAACAACAGTGGTTCCAGCACGGATCCCTGTGGAACACCCGTCTCCGTTTTGAGAAACTCCCTTCCACTGCTACTCTCTGTCTACTGTTGCCCAGACAGTTCTTTATCCATCCAGCTAGTACACCCTGGACCCCATGCGACTTCACTTTCTCCATCAGCCTCCCACGGGGAACCTTATCAAACGCCTTACTGAAGTCCATGTATATGACATCTACAGCCCTTCCCTCATCAATCAACTTCATCACTTCCTCAAAGATTTCTATTACTTTGGTAAGACATGACCTTCCCTACACAAAATCATGTTGCCATTCACTGATAAGCCCATTTTCTTCCAAATGGGAATAGATCCTATCACTCAGTATCTTCCCCAGCAGCTTCCCTACCACTGACGTCAGGCTCAGCGGTCTATAATTATCTGGATTATCCCTGCTACCCTTCTTAAACAAGGGGACAACATTAGCAATTCTCCTGTCCTCCGGGACCTCACCCGTGTTTAAGGATGCTTCGAAGATATCTGTTAAGGCCCCAGCTATTTCCTCTCTCGCTTCCCTCAGTAACCTGGGATAGATCCCATCCGGACCTGGGGACTTGTCCACCTTAATGCCTTTTAGAATACCCAACACTTCCTCCCTCCTTATGCCGACTTGACCTAGAGTAATCAAACATCTGTCCCTAACCTCAACATCCGTCATGTCGCTCGCCTCGGTGAATACCAATGCAAAGTACTCGTTTAGAATCTCACCCATTTTCTCTGACTCCACGCATAACTATCCTCCTTTGTCCTTGAGTGGGCCAGTCCTTTCTCTAGTTACCCTCTTGCTCCTTATATATGAATAAAAGGCTTTGGGATTTTCCTTAACCCTGTTTGCTAACGATATTTCATGACCCCTTTTAGCCCTCTTAATTCCTCGTTTCAGATTGGTCCTACATTCCCGATATTCTTCCAAAGCTTCGTCTTTCTTCAGCCTCCTGGACCTTATGTATGCTTCTTTTTTCCTCTTAGCTAGTCTCACAATTTCACCTGTTATCCATGGTTCCCTAATCTTGCCATTTCTATCCCTCATTTTCACAGGAACATGTCTCTCCTGCACGCTAATCAACCTCTCTTTAAAAGCCTGCCACATATCAAATGTGGATTTACCTTCAAACAGCTGTGCCCAATCTACATTCCCCAGCTCCTGCGGAATTTTGGTATAGTTGGCCTTCCCCCAATTTAGCACTCTTCCTTTAGGACCACTCTCGTCTTTGTCCATGAGTATTCCAAAATTTACGGAATTGTGATCACTATTCCCGAAGTAGTCCCCTACTGAAACTTCAACCACCTGGCCGGGCTCATTCCCCAACACCAGGTCCAGTATAGCCCCTTCCCGAGTTGGACTATTTACATACTGCTCTAGAAAACCCTCCTGGATGCTCCTTCCAAATTCTGCTCCATCTAGACCTTTAACACTTAGTGAATCCCAGTCAATGTTGGGAAAATTAAAATCTCCTATCACCACCAGCCTGTTGCTCCTACATCTTTCCATAATCTGTTTACATATTTGTCCCTCTATCTCACGCTCGCTGTTGGGAGGCCTGTAGTCCAGCCCCAACATTGTTACCGCACCCTTCCTATTTCTGAGTTCTGCCCATATTGCCCCACTGCTCGAGTCCTCCATAGTGCCCTCCTTCAGCACAGCTGTGATATCCTCTTTGACCAGTAATGCAACTCCTCCACCCCTTTTACCTCCCTCTCTATCCCGCCTGAAGCATCGATATCCTGGGATATTTAGTTGCCAATCATGCCCTTCCCTCAACCAAGTCTCAGTAATAGCAATAACATCATACTACCAGGTACTAATCCAAGACCTAAGTTCTTCTGCCTTACATACTACACTTCTTGCATGAAAACAAATGCACCTCAGACCACCAGTCCCTTTGCGTTCATCATCTGCTCCCTGCCTCCTCTTTCCCTTCGTCACGCTGACTTCATTATCTCGTTCCTTACAATCTTTAGTTACTACCTCCTTACTGTCCACTGACCTCCTCATTTGGCTCCCATCCCCCTGCCACATTAGTTTAAACCCTCCCCAACAGTGTTAGCTAAAGCCCCCCTAAGGACATTGGTTCCAGTCCAGCCCAGGTGTAGACAGTCCAATTGGTAATAGTCCCACCTGCCCCAGAACCGGTCTCAATGTCCCAAAAATCTGAACCCCTCCCTCCTGCACCATCTCTCAAGCCACGCATTCATCCTGACTATTCTTTCATTTTTACTCTGACTATCACGTGGCACTGGTGGCAATCCTGAGATTACTCCCTCTGAGGTCCTACTTTTTAACTTGGCTCCTAACTCCCTACATTCAGCTTGTCGGACCTCATCCCGTTTTTTGCTTACATCATTGGTGCCTATGTGCACAACGACAACTGGCTGTTCACCCTCCCCCTTCAGAATGTTCTGCAGCCGATCTGAGACATCCCTGACCCATGCACCTGGGAGACAACATACCATTCTGGAGTCTCGTTTTCGACCACAGAACCGCCTATCTACTCCCCTTACAATCGAATCCCCTATGACTACAGCCCTTCCACTCTTTTGCCCGCCCTTCCGAACAGCAGAGCCAGCCACGGTGCCATGAACCTGGCTACTGCTGCCTTCCCCTGGTGAGCCATCTCCCTCAACAGTATCCAAAACGGTATACCTGTTTTAGAGGGAGATGACCGCAGGGGACACCTGCGATGCCTTCCTGCTCTTTCTCTGCCTTTTGATCACCCATTCCCTTTCTCCCTCAGCAATCCTAATCTGCGGTGTGACCAATTCACTAAACGTGCTATCCACGACCTCCTCAGCATCGCGGATGCTCCAAAGTGAGTCCATCCGCAGATCCAGAGCCGTCATGCGGTCTAACAAGAGCTACAGCTGGACACACTTCCTGCACGTGAAGGAGTCAGGGACATCAGCCGTGCCCCTGAGCACCCACATTGAGCCACAGGAGCATAACACGGGTCTGAAATCTCCTGCCATTAATCTTAAGCTTAACTTAGATAAAAGAAAAAGGAACGAAAAGTGTTTACTAATCACACGGCAAAAAAATATATAGAAAAAACCTTACCTTATCTACACACCACAGAGTCCTTTTTTTTTGGTTAGAGGAGGAGTGCGGGTAGGAGACACTGCAGGTGTAGTGTCTCGGGTTCAGAAACGACCCACATATATATGCTTTTACTTACCCAGAAGCCCCCTGGTCCGCCGAAAACAAAAGGAAATTAGGTTTCAGTTGAAACTTACCTTCCCAGCCGATCACTCGCTCGCAGTCTCTGCTCCCGAATAAGCTGCTGCAATGAAAGGTAAGTTATTTTAAACGGCCCAAATACATAGGCTTCGTACTTACCCAGAAGCCCCCTGGTCCGCCGAAAACAAAAGGAAATTATGTTTCAGTTGAAACTGACCTTCCCAGCTGATCACTCGCTCGCACTCTCTGCTCCCGAATAAGCTGATGCAATGAAAGGTAAGTTATTTTAAACGTAAGTTGAATCTCGCTTCACCCAGATAAGTGTTCGCAAATGGGTTGGGAAAAGTGACAAAAGCTGTTTCTATTCAGATATTCCTGCACAGTGGAAGTGTGAGCCATCTTTGCAGATACAGGAATAGGGATGTCTGAATGGACCTGCAGGTTTTGGTTGATGCAATAAGGTGAGAATTTGATTTGTGTCCCTTGCAGATGCACAGAATAAAAGGTATTTACAGAAAACCACATGAAGGAGTTTACCAATGTCTGACAAACTTCAAAGATTTCAGACAAATGGAAGAAGAGGAGAAGGGAACAATGTACAAAACCGACAGACATGCAACAGCAGTAGGAACATTAATCACTCTAAAGGTGTTTTAATCTGAAGGCCTCAACTCATGATTGATAAAGCAGGAGTTCAAATCCCACACTGGGCTGCTGTAAATTGGAATTCTGTTTTTGTTTAAAAAACACATATATGTGGAGTTATAAAACTTCTAGGATGGAATTATTCACTCCTGTCTACGATTGCAAAGCCCGTGTGTGTCTCAATTTCGCGGTATTTCTTAACGATTTAAGATGTTGGGGTAGAATACCACATACCCATGTTATAAATGACACAAAATGAGGCAGCACTGTGTGCAGTGTAACTAAAAGCACCAAACTGCAAAGAGATATTAATGTCTTACGTGAATGGGCAAAACTGTGATCGATAGATTTCAATGTCAGCAAAAAAAGACTAGAACAGAGTACTTAACAAATGGTGAAAAGCTAGAAACACTGGAGGTCCAAGGAGACGTGAGAGGTCCATATCCATTTGAGTGCCGCGCAGATATACCAGAAAGATAACTGGACTCCAATGGTTAAATTACGAGGTGATAGTACACAGGGATGCATTGCATGGAATTTAGGAGGATCAAAGTGATTTGATCAACGTTGCTGAGATATTAAGGGGAACTGATGGGTGGATTGGGAGAAACTATTTCAGCAGTTTGGGAAAATAGTAACAGGAGTAGGCTATTCAGCCCATCGTGCCTTCTCTGCCATTCAATATTATCAAGACCTATTCCCACACCATCTTCATATCCATTTTTCCATTGGTATTTAGAAATATGTCAATCTCTGCTTTAGATGTTTTAGATTTCGATATACAGCACTGAAACAGGCCCTTCGGCCCACCGGGTCTGTGCCGACCATTAACCACCCATTTATACTAATTCTACACTAATCCCATATTTCTACCACATCATCACCTGTCCCTATATTCCCCTACCACCTACCTATACTAGGGGCAATTTATAATGGCCAATTTACCGATCAACCTGCAAGTCTTTTGGCTGTGGGAGGAAACCGGAGCACCCGGAGGAAGCCCACGCAGACACAGGGAGAACTTGCAAACTCCACACAGGCAGGACCCAGAATTGAACCCGGGTCGCTGGAGCTGTGAGGCTGCGGTGCTAACCACTGAGCCACTGTGCCACTAAGCGTACTCAATGACTGTGTTTCCACAGCCCTCTGGAGTACAGAATTCCAAAGATTCACAACCCTCTGAGCAAATAAATGTATCCGCATCTCTGTCCTAAGTGGCTTCCCCCTTATTTTGAAATTGTGTCCCTTGGTTCTAGACTCCTTAACCAGGGGAAACATCTTACCTGCATCTATCCTGTCGATCCCTTTAAATATTTTGTAGGTTTGACGAAGATCACCTCGCGTTCTTCTAAATTCCAATGAATATAAGCCCAACCAGTTCAACTATTTCTCATAAGACAACCCCTTCATCCCATGAATCAGCCGAGTGAACCTTCTCTGACCTGATGCCAGTGCATTCAGGCCTGAGCATTTGTCCACTTTCAAAAGTGCCAAATACCTTAATATTTACCCTTTCACTCTGTTTAGCCCATCCAATATTTCACACTGTTCATATTTAACTACAATGTTTAACTACATCGTTCCCCCTCTTTTATTAAGACAAACACAAAGGTTTCATGAAGAACCATGCCCACATCTCCCACCTCCACACATTCCCTTGTTGGTCCTTAATACTCTATCCTTAGTTATCCTTTAGCTCTTCATGCATTTGTAAAGCAAAATTGCTTTTTCCTTGCTTTTACTTGGTAATATTATATTCTGACTATCTCTTAGCTTTCCTAATTTCCTTTTTACTTTCAACCTTGAACTTTCTTCACTCCTCTCGTCTTTCTGTAGCATTGAGCTCCCGCTATCTGACATAAACTTCCTTTTTGTGCCTTATCCCATCAGGTTTGATCCTTGATATCGTTGATCATATAGTTCGTTACAGCAATTCAGTAAGGATTTAACAAGTATTTATTTACTTAAAATTAATTTATTAATTAGTGCTATAAATGTCAGTTAGAGGGGTGAAGTGCTTCACCTGTGAGATGTGGGAGGTCCGTGACGCTTGCAGCGTTCCGGACGACGACATCTGCAGGAAGTGTACACAGTTGCAGCTTCTCACAGACCGCATGGATCGGTTGGAGCGGCGACTGGGTGCACTTAGGAACATGCAGGTGGCAGAAAGCATCACAGACAGCAGTTTTAGAGAAGTGGGCGGCACAGTGGCGCAGTGGTTAGCACCGCAGCCTCATAGCTCCAGCGACCCGGGTTCAGTTCTGGGTACTGCCTGTGTTTGCGTGGGTTTCCGCCGGGTGCTTTGGTTTCCTCCCACCTCCTAAAGACTTGCAGGTTGATAGGTAAATTGGCCATTGTTAACTGCCCCTAGTGTAGGTAGGTGGTAGGAGAATGATGGGGATGTGGCAGAGAATATGGGATTATTGTAGGATTAGTATGAATGGGTGGTTGTTGGTCGGCACAGACTCGGTGTTTCAGTGCTGTATCTTTAAATTAAATTAAAAATAAAGTGGTTACACCCAAGGTGCAGGCAGATAGATGGGTGACCGCTAGAAGGGGCAGGTCGTCAGTGCAGGGATCCCCTGTGGCTATCCCCCTCTCTAACAAGTATACCGTTCTGGATACTGTTGGGTGGGGGGGATGGCCCATCAGGGGAAAACAGCAGCAGCCAGTGTAGTGGCACCACGGCTGGCACTGTAGTTAAGCAGTGAGGGACAAAGCGCAGAAGAGCAATAGTTATAGGGGACTCTATAGTCAGGGGCACAGATAGGCGCTCCTTTGGACGTGAAAGAGACTCCAGGATGGTATGTTGCCTCCCTGGTGCCAGGGTCAAGGATGTCTCTGAACGAACAGGGGACATTCTGTAGGGGGAGGGTGCACAACCAGACGTTGTGGTACACATCGGTACCAACGACATAGGCAGGAAGAAAAACGAGGTCCTGCTGGAGGAGTTTAAGGAGTTAGGTAGAAACTTAAAAGACAGGACCTCTAGGGTTGTAATCTCGGGATTACACCCTGTGCCACGTGCCAGTGAGGCGAGAAATAGGAAGATGGTGCAGCTAAACATGTGGCTGAACAGCAGGTGTAGAAGGGATTGTTTCAGATATCTGGACCATTGGGATCTCTTCAGGGACAGATGGGACCTGTATGAAGAAGGACGGGTTGCATCTAAACTGGAGGGGCACAGATATCCTGGCTGCGAAGTTTGCTGGCGTCACTGGGGAGGGTTTAAACTAGTGTGGCAGGGTGGTGGGAACCAGAGCAGAAGGACAGCAAGTGAAATAAATGAGGGGGAACTAGTCAATAAGGCCAGTAAGACTAAGAGGAAGAGCAGAAAGGGAGATGTTGCGGAGAACAGCAGGACTGGTGGTCTGAAATGCATTTGTTTCAATGCGAGAAGTATCACAGGTCAGGCAGATGAATCTCGAGCTTGGATTAGTACTTGGAACTATGATGTCTTTGCTAATACAGAGACTTGGTTGAGGGAAGGACAGGATTGGCAGCTACATGTTCCAGGATTTGTCAGCTTCAGGCGGAATGGAGGGGGATGCAAAAGGCTTGGGGGAGTTGCATTACTGGTTAAGGAGAATAGCACAGCTGTACTGCGGGAGGACACCTCAGAGCGGTCATGCAGCGAGGCAATATGGGTGGAGTTCAGGAATAGGAAGGGTGCAGTCACAATGTTGGGGGTTTTCTACAGGCCTCCCAACAGCCAGCGGCAGGTAGAGGAGCAGATATGTCGACAGATTTTGGAAAGATGTAAAGGTAACAGGGTTGTAGTGGTGGGTGATCTCAACTTCCCCTATATTGACTGGGACTCACTTAGTGCTCGGGGCTTGGATGGGGCAGAATTTGTAAGGAACATCCAGGAGGGCTTCTTGAAACAATATGCCGATAATCCAACTAGGGATGGGGCCATACTGGACCTGGTATTGGGGAATCAAACCGGCCAATGGGTCAAAGTTTCAGTAGTGGAGCATTTCGGGAACAGTAACCATAATTCCATAAGTTTTAAGGTACTGGTGGATAAGGATAAGAGTAGCCCTCGGGTGAAGGTGCTTAATTGGGGGAAGGCTAATTATAACAATACTTGGCAGGAACAGAAGAATTTAGATTGGGGGCGGCTGTTTGAGGGTAAATCAACATCTGACATGTGGGAGTCTTTCAAACGTCAGTTGATCAGAATCCAGGACCGGCATGTTCCTGTGAGGAAGAAGGATACATTTGGCAAGTTTCGGGAACCTTGGATAATGCGGGATATTGTGAGCCTAGTCAAAAAGCATGTGAGCCGCATGGAAGATGGCAGGATCCCCAAAGACACATTGTGCAGCGAGCTCGCCACTGGTATCAGATCCACCGGCCGTCCATGTCTCCGTTATAAAGACGTCTGCAAACGTGACATGAAATCGTGTGACATTGATCACAAGTCGTGGGAGTCAGTTGCCAGCATTCGCCAGAGCTGGCGGGCAGCCATAAAGACAGGGCTAAATTGTGGCGAGTCGAAGAGACTTAGTAGTTGGCAGTAAAAAAGACAGAGGCGCAAGGGGAGAGACAACTGTGCAACAGCCCCAACAAACAAATTTCTCTGCAGCACCTGTGGAAGAGCCTGTCACTCCAGAATTGGCCTTTATAGCCACTCCAGGCACTGCTTCACAAACCACTGACCACCTCCAGGCGCGTATCCATTGTCTCTCGAGATAAGGAGGCCCAAAAGAAAGAAAGAAAGAGTCAAAAAGAAAAAGGAAGCATTCATAAGTGCTAAAAGGCTAGGAACAGACGAATCCCTTGAGGAATATAAAGACAGTAGGAAGGAACTTAAGCAAGGAATCAGGAGGGCTAAAAGGGGTCATGAGAAGTCATTGGCCAACATGATGAAGGAAAATCCCAAGGCTTTTTACACATATATAAAGCGCAAGAGGGTAACTGGGGAAAGAGTTGGACTTCTCAAGGGCAGAGAAGGGAATCTATGTTTGGAGCCAGACGAAATGGGCATTGTACAAAATGAGTACTTTGCATCAGAATTCACCAAAGAGAAGGACGTGGTGGACGATGAGCCTAGGGAAGGGAGTGTAGATAGACTCAATTATCTCATTATCAAAAAGGAGGATGTTTTGGGTGTCTTGCAAAGCATTAAGATAGATAGGTTCCCAGGGCCTGATGGGATCTACCCCAGAATACGGAGGGAGGCAAGGGAAGAATTTGCTGGGGCCTTGACAGAAATCTTTGCATCCTCATTGGCTACAGGTGAGGTCCCAGAGGACTGGAGAATAGCCAATTTTGTTCCTTTGTTTAAGAAGGGTAGCAAGGATAATCCAGGAAATTATAGGCCGGTGAGCCTTACGTCAGTGTTAGGGAAATTATCAGAGAGGGTTCTTCGGGGCAGGGTTTACTTCCATTTGGAAAGAAACAAACGTATTAGTGAGAGGCAGCATGGTTTTGTAAAGGGGAGGTGGTGTCTCACTAATTTGATTGAGTTTTTTGAGGCAGTGACAAAGATGATTGATGAAAGAAGGGCAGTGGATGTTATCTATATGTACTTCAGTAGAGCCTTTGACAAGGTCCTTCATGGCAGACTGGCACATAACGTGAAGTCACATGGGATCAGAGGTGAGCTGGCAAGATGGATACAGAACTGGTTCTGTCATAGAAGACAGAGGGTAGGAGTGCAAAGGTGCTTTTCTGAATGGATGGCTGAGACTAGTGGTTTTCCACAGGGATCAGTGCTGGGACCTTTGCTGTTTGTAGTAGATATAAATGATTTGGAGGAAAATGTAGCTGGTCTGATTAGTAAGTTTGCGGACGACACTAAGGTTGGTGGAGTTGTGGACAGTGATGAGGATTGTCAGAGGATACAGCAGAATATAGATCGGATGGAGACTTGGGCAGAGAAATGGCAGATGGAGTTTAATCCGGACAAATGTGAGATAATGCATTTTGGAAGGTCTAATGCAGATGGGAAGTATACAACAAATGGCAGAACCCTTAGGAGTATTGAAAGGCAGTGCGATTTGGGCGTACATGTCCACAGGTCACTGAAAGTGGCAACGCAGCTGGATAAGGTAGTCAAGAAGGCACACAGCATGCTGGCCTTCATCGGTCGGACCATATAGTATAGAAATAGGCAAGTCATGCTGCAGCTGTATAGAAATTTAGTTAGGCCACACTTAGAATATTGCGAACAGTTACAATTCAAAGTTGCAATTCTGGTCGCCACACTACCAGAAGGACGTGGAGGCTTTGGAGCGGGTACAGAAGAGGTTTACCAGGATGTTGCCTGGTCTGGAGAGCATTAGCTGTGAGGAGATGTTGGATAAACTCGGATTATTTTCACTGGAAAGACGGAAGTGGAGGGGCAACATGATAGATGTTTACAAAGTTATAAGCGGCATGGACAGAGTGGATAGTCAGAAGCTTTTTCCTAGGGTGGAAGAGTCGGTTACTAGGGGACATAGGTTTAGAGTGAGAGGGGCAAAGTTTAGAGGGATGTGCGAGGCAAGTTCTTTACGCAGAGGGTGGTGTGTGCTTGGAAGATGCTTCCGAGGGAGGTGGTGGAAGCAGGTATGATAGCGACGTTTAAGAGGCATCTTGACAAATGCTTGAATAGGATGGGAATAGAGGGATACGGTCTTCAGAAGTGCAGAAGGTTTTAGTTTAGGCAGGCATCAAGATCGGCGCAGGCTTGGAGGGCCGAATGGCCTGTTCCTGTGCTGTACTGTTCTTTGATCTTTGTTCTCTCCAAGAGGCTCTAGATTTGGGAGTCTCACCCTGTTTGTATTTGTAGGAAAATATTTGTTCTCAACCGTCACTAACTCTCACTGCTCTGACATTCATTTACCTTCAGGTGGCTGCTTCCAGTCCCCTTTGATAAATCCTCCCTTCCCTGGAATTACCATCTCCTCTGATCTCCCTGCAGTACCCTCACATCCTTCCTAATGTGTGGTGACTAGAACTGGATGCGGTATTCTAGCTGTGGCCTAACCAGAGCTTTGTAAATGTTCCACATAACTTCTGTGCTTTTGTAGTCATAACTATTTATGAAGCCCAAGATCCCGTAAACATTGCTGACGATTCTCTCAATATGACCTGCAACCTTCGAAGATACAAGCGCATGTATCCCGCGGTCCCTCTGTCGCTGCACACTCCCTAGAACTGTGCCATTAAGGCTATCTCGGCTCTCCCTGTCTGTTCTGCAAGAAAGAGAACTGGGGGGAAGAGAGAGAGAGTTGATGAGAGAGAGAGACTGGGGCAAGAGATGTGGACAGAGAATGAGAGAGGGAGAGAGGGGGAACAGAGGGTGAAACAAAGGGACGAGAGTGGGAGGGGAGGAGAGAGAGCGAGGGGCAGAGCGAAAGAGAGAGAGATGGAGGAGAGAAAACCGGGGTGGAGAGAGGGCTAGAGGGTGTGGGTGTTATGGCCATGAGAGAAAGGTGTCTACTGGTCTGTTACTGTCTTCACCTGGTCTTATAGTAACAGGGTTAAATGTTAAACACACGATGTTTTGAGTACATCCTTGGTGAATCCTTGTTCACCACTTTCCAATTATAAGGCAATGTAATGAGCACAAACAGGCTTTCTTAGGTTTAAAGAAGAAAGATGAAATTTATTAAATCTAACACTTAAACTGTAATACGGTTAACGCCTACGGATATACGACTCGCCCACTCTAGCATGCACAAGCAATATAAACATGCAACGAGGGACAAAACAGAGCGGACGGAATGATAAGTAGAGTAGTTATAGGTAATATCATGTTACTATTCCCCGAACTCACTGTAGTCCTTGTTTGAAGATATGGTCTTGCATTTCATTGGAGCCGAGTGTTCCGTTTAAACCTGGTTCACGTCGGAGACCTTTTTGTTCTCTTTGAGTTTACGTGTCTTCAATTGTTTCATAAGCTGGTGAGAGCGAGATGAGGGCAGCTAGGAGAGAGGTTTTATCAAAAAAGGAACCAGGAGTTTTCTCAGTTAGAATCCTTTGTTGGAAGTTCAAATCTCAACAGCCAGTTAGTAATTTGACTGTGTTCAGTATGGAGAAGGAGGATGTAAATGTAAAGATCAAGGAAGGAGATTGTGAAAAACTTGAACAAATTAGCAATGAAAGGGGGGCAGTATTAGCGGTTTAAGCGGGCTTAAAAGTGGATAAATGCCCAGGCCTAGAGGAGATGTATCCCAGGCTGCTACGTGAGGCAAGGGATGAGATAGCAGGGGCTCTGACACAAATTTTCAGATCCTCTCTGGCCACAGGCGAGGTGTCAGAGGACTGGAGGACATCGAACGTGGTTCCATTATTCTATGGTACTAGGGTTAAACCAGGTAAGTACAGGCCAGTGGTCTGAACAACAACAGTGATAGGCAAACCATTGGAAAAAAAATTCTGAGGGGCAGGAATAACCTCACTTGGAGAAGCAATGATTAATCAAGGATAGTCATCATGTCTAACTAACTTGATTGAATTTTTCTATTCGACTAGGTATGCAGATAATGGTAAAGCAGTTGGTGCAGTCCACATGGACTTCAGTACGGCTTTTGATAAGGTCCCACATGGGAGATTGTTAAGAAGGTAAGAGACCATGGGGACCAGGGCAATTTGGCAGATTGGATCCAAAGTTGGCTTAGTGGCAGGAGGCAGAGGGTGAAGGTCGATGGTTGTTTTTGCGATTGGAAGCCTGTGACTACTGGTGTGCCGCAGGGATCGGTGCTGGGACCTTTGCTGTTTGTGGTGCACATTAATGATTTAGACGTGAATATAGGAGGTATGATCAGTAAGTTCGCAGATGACACGAAAATTGATGGGGCTGCAAATAGTGAGGAGGAAAGCCTTAGATTCCAGGACGGTATCGATGGGCTGGAAAGATGGGCAGAACAGTGGAAAACGAAAGTTAATCCTGAGAATTGTGAGGTGATGCATTTTTGAAGGACTAACAAGGCAAGGGAAAATACAATGGATGGCAGGACCCTATGTATTACAGAAGGTCGGAGGAACTTGGTGTACTTGTCCATCGTATTTTTTAGTTTTAGAGATACAGCACTGAAACATGCCCTTCGGCCCACCGAGTCTGTGCCGACCATCAACCACCCATTTATACTAATCCTACGCTAATCCCATATTGCTACCACATCTCCACCTGTCCCTATATTTCCCTGCCACCTACCTATAGTAGGGACAATTTATAATGGCCAATTTACCTATTAACCTGCAAGTCTTTTGGCTTGTGGGAGGAAACTGGAGCACCCAGAGAAAACCCACGCAGTCACAGGGAGAACTTGCAAACTCCACACAGGCAGTACCCAGAATTGAACCCGGGTCGCTGGAGCTGTGAGGCTGCGGTGCTAACCACTGCGCCACTCCAGGCAGCAGCACAGTTAGACAAGGTGGTAATGAAGGCATACAGATACTAGCCTTTATTCGCCGAGGCATAGACAATGAGAACAGGGAAGTTATGATGGAGTTGTATAAAATGCTAGTTCAGCCATAGCCTGAGTACTGTGTACAGTTCTGGTCGCCACACTATAGGAAGGATGTGATTGCACTGGAGAGGGTGCAGAGGAGATTCACCAGATGGTTGCCTGGGCTGGAGCATTTCAGCTATGAAGAGAGACTGAAAAGGCTAGGGTTGTTTTCCTTAGAGCAGAGAAGGTTGATGAGTGCCGTATACAAAATTATGAGGGCCATAGATAGGGTAGATAGCAAGAAACGTGTCCCTTAAGAGAGGTGGCAATAACCAGGAGGCATAGACTTAAGGTAAGTGGCAGGAGGTTTAGAGAAGATTTGAGGAAATAATTTTTCAAGCAGAGAGTGTTTGGAATCAGGAACACATTGCCTGAAGGGGTGGTAGAGGCCTGAACCCACACACTATTTAGGAAGTATTTAGATGAGCACTTGAAATTCCATTGCAGACAAGGCTGCGTTCAAAGTACTAGAAAAGGGGATTAGAATAGGTAGGTGCTTGATGGCAGGCACAGACACGCTGGGCTGAAAGGCCTATTTCTGCGCTGTGTATCTATATAACTAAAAGTGCTCTGTTCTGACCACTTCTGCTGTCTATTGGGGAAGCAACTACAGGATCTCTTTTTTTCTAACACTGCTAGTACTATGCAAATAGCCTTCCTATCAGGGGCTTGAAATTTTAAGTTTTAATGTTCATGTGACAAAATCATGTGTGCCTCAGTCTTGGCAGGTGGGGGATTGCCTGACAGGGGGGAACAGGGAGCGAGAGAAGGGGACGCGAGAGATGTACAGAGAGAGAGTCAGAGAGAGAAAGAGGGGAGGAGACAGAGAAGGAGGTGGAAAAGAGAGAAAGAGCGAGTGGAGCAGTCAGACAAATTAAGAGAGAGAGGTGGCAGAGAGAGAGAGTGGCGACTGGGTAGGGAGAGAGAGGTAAGAGGGAGAGAGGTGAGGGGGAGAGATGGGGATAGAGAGAGCGGAGCAGAGAGAGCGAAAAGGGAGGAGGGAGAGATGGGGAGAGCGAAAGGGGAGAAAAGAGGGAGCAGAAAAAGAAATAGAGCGAGAGCGAGAGAGAGCACAGCACAGAGGAAGGGGGCAGCGAGAGAGGAAGGCAGAGAGAGAAAGAGGGGGACAAAGAGACTACAAGAGCCGGTCAGAGGCTAGGAATTCTGCAGCATGTAACTCATCGCATGTCTCCCCAATGCCTGTCCACCATCGACAGGGAAAAATTCAGGGTTGTGATGGAGTACTCTCCCTTTGGCCTGATGGGTGCAGGTAGAAAACACTCAAGAAGCTCGCCACCATCCAACACAACGCACTCCTCTTGATCGGCAACTCATCCAAAAACATTCACTCCCTCCAACACCAATGCCCAGTGGCAACAGTGTGTACCATATGCAAGGTTCACTGCAGCAACGCACTGAGGCTACTAAAAGAGCACTTTCTAAACCCGCGACCAGAAGACCATACAAGTTCGGAGCAGAAATAGGCCATTCGGCCTATCAATCCTGTTCCACCATTCAATTAGCCGGACATCAGTTGTGTGGAAAATGCTAGAGTCCATTATAAAAGATGTAATAACAGAGCACTTGTAAAGTAATGACTGGATCGGACAAAGTCAACATGGATTTACGAAAGGCAAATCATGCTTGACAAATCTACCTGAATATTTTGAGGATGTAACTAATAGAACAGGTAAGGGAGAAGCAGTGGATGTGATGTATTTGGACTTTCAGAAGACTTTCGAGAGGATCCCACATGAAAGATAAGCGTGTATAATTAAAGCACATGTGATTGGGGGAAAGGTACTGACATGGATAGAGAACTGGATGGCTGACAGGAAACAAAGAGTCGGAATAAACGGGTCTTCTTCTGAGTGGCAGGCAGTGAGTAGTGGATCAGCACAGGGATCAGTGCTAGGACCCCAGCTATTCACAGTATATATTAACGATATAGATGAGGGAATTAAATGTAATATTTCCAAGTTTGTAGACGACAAAACACTAGATGGGAGTGGAAGCTATGAGGAGGATGTCGAGAGGCTCCAGTGCAATTTCGACAGGTTGAGTGAGTGAGCAAATACATGGCAGATGCAGTATAATGTGGATAAATGTAAGGCTATCCACTTTGGTGGCAAAAACAGAAAGGCATATAGATTGGGAAAGGGGGAGGTGCAGCGAGACCTGAGTGTCCTTGTGCACCAGTTGCTGAAAATAATCATGCAGGTGCAGCAGGCAGTTAAGAAGGCAAATGGTATATTGGCTGTCATAGCGACAGGATTCGAGTACATGAGCAAGGACATCCTGCTGCAATTACACAAGTCGACGTGGTGGGCGGCACAGTGGCGCCGTGGTTAGCACCACAGCCTCACAGCTGCAGCGACCCACGTTTAGTTCTGGGTACTGCCTGTGCGTAGTTTGCAAGTTTTCCCTGTGAAAGCGTGGGTTTGTGCCGTGTGTTCCAGTTTCCTCACACAGCCAAAGACTTGCAGGTTGATAGTAAATTGGCCATTATAAATTGACCCTAGTGTAGGTCGGTGGTGGGAGAATGGTGGGGAAGTGGTTGGGAATATGGGATTAATGTAGGATTAGTATAAATGGGTGGTTGTTGGTCGGCACAGACTCGGTGGGCTGAAGGGCCTCTTAAAAAAATAATTTAAAAAGTCCTTGGTGAGCCCACATCTGGAGTATTGTGTGCAGCTTTGGTCTCCTAATCTGAGGAAGAGTGTTCTTGCTATGGAGGCAGTGCAGGGAAGGCTCACCACACTGATTCCTGGGATGACAGGCCTGAGGTATGAAGAGAGATTGTGTCGATTAGGCTTGTAGTTGCGAGAGTTTAGAAGAATGAGAGGGGATCTCATGGAAACCTACAACATTCTAACTGGACTGGACAGTCTAGATGCAGGAAGGATGTTCCGGATTGCGGGGAGTGCAGGACCAGGGGTCCATGTCAATGGATTAGGAGTAAGCCATTTAGGACTGAGAGCAAGAGAGATTTTTTCACCAAGAGAGTGGTGAACCTGTGGAATTATCTACCAAGGAAAGCAGTTGAGGACAAATCATTAAGTATGTTCAAGAAAGAGTTAGATATAGTTCTTGGGGCTTATGGAATGAAGGGTTACGGGGAGAGAGCGGAAACAGGTTACGGAGTTTGGATGATCGGCCATCATCGTATTGAATGACGGAGCAGGGCCGAATGGCCTACTCCTGCTCCTATTTTTCCATGTTTCTATGTTTATTCCATCACATTGCTGATGACCGACAGCACACTGATCTGGTCGCAATTAACCTGGTTCAGTTCCTGCTTTTTGTGGAGAGGACATAGCGGGATAGTTTTCCACATTGATGCGTAGCTGCCAGTGTTGTAGCTGTTCTGGAACGGCATTTAGGGACATCGCCAGTTACATATGAACATACGAGCATATGAATTAAGAACATGATTAGGCCATTCACGCCCCTAGAGCCAGCTACGCTATTCAATAAGATTATGGCTGATAGATTTGTATCCTCAACTCAACATTCCTGCCTACCCTGAATAACCTTTCACCCTCTTGTTTATCAAGAATCAATCTACCTCCGCCTCAAAAATATTTAAAGACTCTGCTTCTGAGGCCTTTGGAAGAAGAGAGTTCCAAAGACTCACGATCCTTTGTGTGATAAAGAAATCCTCATCTGTGTATTAAATGGGCGTCCCCCTTATTTATAAGCATTGATCCTCGTTCTAGATTCTCCCACAAGAGGAAACATCATTTCTACATCCACTCTATCAACACCCTCAGAATATTTTTAGTTCCAATCAATTCGCCCCTTTCTTTTCTTAAATCCAGTGTATACAAGCCTATCTGTCCAAACTTTCTTCATTAGCTAACCAGCCCATTCTTGTGAACCTTCTGTGAAATGCTTCCAATGCATTTACATCCTTCCTTAAATAAGAAGACCAATACTGTACACTGCACCAATGGTCCCACCAATGTTCTGTATAGCTGAAGCATAACATCCCTACTTTTGTATGCAATTCACTTCGCAATAAATAATAAAAGTGTTGTCGCTTTCCTTATTAATTGTTATACCTGCAAAGTAACCTTTTGTGATTCATGCACGAGGACACCCATAGCACTTTGCAATTTCTCATCATTTAGATAAATAATTATTTGTTATTCAACCTGCCTAAATGGATAATTTCGAATTTTTCTCGTTAACTCCATTTGTCGGATATTTGCCCACTTATTTAACCTATCTATATCCCTTTGTAGCCTCCACTTCACAACTTATTTTCCTACCTATCTGTTTGTCACCAGCAAATTCAGCAACCATATCATCGGACCCCTTGATCCACGTCATTTATATAAATTGTAAAAAGGCGAGGCCCTTCACTGATCCCTGTGGTGCACTATTCGTTACAACTTGCCAACCAGAAAAAGACACATTTATGCCGACTCTCCTGTTAGTTAACCAATCTTCTATCCATGTCATTATGTTACCCCCTACTCTATGAACATTTATACTCCACAGAAACCTTTGATGTGGCACCTTATCAAATGCCTTCTGGAAATCTAAGTACAGTGTAACCACAGGTCCCCCTTTATCCACAGCACGTGTTACTTCTTCAAAGAACGCCAATAAATTGGTTCAACATGTTTTCCCTTTCACCAAACTATGTTGACGCTGCCTGATTCTGTTCAATTTTTCTAAGTGCCCTCTATAACGTCTTTAAGAATAACGGATAACATCTTCCCTATAGAGATGTTAAGCTAATTGGCAGGTACTTTCCTGCTTTCGGTCTCCCTCCTTTTTTGAATAAAGGACTTAAGTTGGAATTTTCCAATCTAATGTAATCTTCCCCGAATGTAGGATATTTTGGGAAATTAAAATCACGCATCAATGTTCTCAGCCACTTCTTTTAAAGACCCTAGGATGAATTCTATCAGGACCCGAGGACTTGTCAGTCTGCAACTCCAACAATTTGCTCTGCACCTCGCTCCTGGTGATTGTCATGTTCTCACGTTTTATTTATGTCTGCATTTACTGACAACGCAACCAAACAGCAGCAGCTTTTTCGGGAGCAGCGTGTGAGCGAGTGAGCAGCTGGGAAAGTCCGTTTGAAAGTAAATTTAATTTCCTTTTGTTTTTCGGCGGAGGCCAGGGGGCTGCTGGGTAAGTAAAACACTATATATTTAGGCGGTTTAAAATAACTTTCCTTTCAGTGCAGCAGCTTTTTCGGGAGCAGCGTGTGAACGAGTGAGCAGCTGGGAAAGTCCGTTTGAAAGTAAATTTAATTTCCTTTTGTTTTTCGGCGGAGGCCAGGGGGCTGCTGGGTAAGTAAAACACTATATATTTGGGCGGTTTAAAATAACTTTCCTTTCAGTGCAGCAGCTTTTTCGGGAGCAGCGTGTGAACGAGTGAGCAGCTGGGAAAGTCCGTTTGAAAGTAAATTTAATTTCCTTTTGTTTTTCGGCGGAGGCCAGGGGGCTGCTGGGTAAGTAAAACACTATATATTTGGGCGGTTTAAAATAACTTTCCTTTCAGTGCAGCAGCTTGTCGTGTCTCCCACCCGCCCTCCTCCTCTAACCAAAAAAAAGGACTCGGTGGGGTGTTTATAAGGTAAGGCTTTTTCGATTTCTCTGGTTTTATTGTGATTGGTAAAAAACTTTTCGTTCATTTTTCATTTAACTAAGTTTAAACTTAAGATTAAAAATGGCAGGAGATCTCAGACCCGTATCATGCTCCTCTTGCTTAATGTGGGAGCTCAGGGACATGGCTGATGACCCTGACTCCTTCACGTGCAGGAAGTGTGTCCAGCTGCAGCTCTTGTTAGACCGCATGACGGCTCTCGAGCTGCGGATGGACTCACTTTGGAGCATGCGCGATGCTGAGAAGGTCGTGGATAGCACGTTTAGTGAATTGGTCACACCGCAGATTAGGATTGCTGAGGGAGAAAGGGAATGGGTGACCAAAAGGCAGAGAAAGAGCAGGAAGGCAGCGCAGGAGTCCCCTGCGGTCATCTCCCTCCAAAACAAGTATACCGTTTTGGATACTGTTGAGGGAGATGGCTCACCAGGGGAAGGCAGCAGTAGCCAGGTCCATGGCACCGTGGCTGGCTCTGCTGTTCCGAAGGGCGGGAAAAAGAGTGGAAGGGCTATAGTCGTAGGTGATTCGATTGTAAGGGGAGTAGATAGGCGGTTCTGTGGTCGAAAACGAGGCTCCCGAATGGTATGTTGCCTCCCAGGTGCACGGGTCAGGGACGTCTCAGATCGGCTGCAGAACATTCTAAAGGGGGAGGGTGAACAGCCAGTTGTCATTGTGCACATAGGCACTAATGATATAGGTAAAAAACGGGATGAGGTCCTACAAGCAGAGTTTAGGGAGTTAGGAGCCAAGTTAAAAAGTAGGACCTCAAAGGTAGTAATCTCAGGATTACTACCAGTGCCACGTGATAGTCAGAGTAAAAATGAAAGAATAGTCAGGATGAATGCGTGGCTTGAGAGATGGTGCAGGAAGGAGGGGTTCAGATTTTTGGGACATTGGGACCGGTTCTGGGGGAGGTGGGACGATTACAAATTGGACGGTCTACACCTGGGCCGGACTGGAACCAATGTCCTTGGAGGTGCTTTTGCTAACGCTGTTGGGGAGGGTTTAAACTAATGTGGCAGGGGGATGGGAACCAATTGAGGTCAGTTGACAGTAAGGAGGTAGTAACAAAAGCCTGTAAGGAACTAGATAATGAAGTCAGTGTGACTAAGGGGAAGAGCAGGCAGGGAGCAGATGATGAATATAAAGGGACTGGTGGTCTGAGGTGCATTTGTTTTGATGCAAGAAGTGTAGTAGGTAAGGCAGATGAACTTAGGGCTTGGATTAGTACCTGGGAGTATGATGTTATTGCTATTACTGAGACTTGGTTGAGGGAAGGGCATGATTGGCAACTAAATATCCCAGGATATCGATGCTTCAGGCGGGATAGAGAGGGTGGTAAAAGGGGTGGAGGAGTTGCATTACTGGTCAAAGAGGATATCACAGCTGTGCTGAAGGAGGGCACTATGGAGGACTCGAGCAGTGAGGCAATATGGACAGAACTCAGAAATAGGAAGGGTGCGGTAACAATGTTGGGGCTGTACTACAGGCCTCCCAACAGCGAGCGTGAGATAGAGGTACAAATATGTAAACAGATTATGGAAAGATGTAGGAGCAACAGGGTGGTGGTGATAGGAGATTTTAATTTTCCCAACATTGACTGGGATTCGCTGAGTGTTAGAGGTCCAGATGGAGCAGAATTTGTAAGGAGCATCCAGGAGGGTTTTCTAGAGCAGTATGTAAATAGTCCAACTCGGGAAGGGGCCATACTGGACCTGGTGTTGGGGAATGAGCCCGGCCAGGTTGTTGAAGTTTCAGTAGGGGACTACTTTGGGAATAGTGATCACAATTCCGTAAGCTTTAAAATACTCATGGACAAAGACGAGAGTGGTCCAAAAGGGAGAGTGCTAAATTGGGGGAAGGCCAACTACACCAAAATTCGGCAGGAGCTGGGAAATGTAGATTGGGAGCAGCTGTTTGAAGGTAAATCCACATGTGATATGTGGGAGGCTTTTAAAGAGAGGTTGATTAGCGTGCAGGAGAGACATGTTCCTGTGAAAATGAGGGATAGAAATGGCAAGATTAGGGAACCATGGATGACAGGTGAAATTGTGAGACTAGCTAAGAGGAAAAAGGAAGCATACATAAGGTCTAGGCGGCTGATGAAAGACGAAGCTTTGGAAGAATATCGGGAATGTAGGACCAATCTGAAACGAGGAATTAAGAGGGCTAAAAGGGGTCATGAAATATCTTTAGCAAACAGGGTTAAGGAAAATCCCAAAGCCTTTTATTCATATATAAGGAGAAAGAGGGTAACTAGAAAAAGGATTGGCCCACTAAAGGACAAAGGAGGAATGTTATGCTTGGACTCAGAGAAAATGGGTGAGATTCTAAACGAGTACTTTGCATCGGTATTCACCGAGGAAAGGGACATGACGGATGTTGAGGTTAGGAACAGATGTTTGATTACTCTAGGTCAAGTCGGCATAAGGAGGGAGGAAGTGTTGGGTATTCTAAAGGGCATTAAGGTGGACAAGTCCCCAGGTCCGGATGGGATCTATCCCAGGTTACTGAGGGAAGCGAGAGAGGAAATAGCTGGGGCCTTAACAGATATCTTTGCAGCATCCTTAAACACGGGTGAGGTCCCGGAGGACAGGAGAATTGCTAATGTTGTCCCCTTGTTTAAGAAGGGTAGCAGGGATAATCCAGGTAATTATAGACCGGTGAGCCTGACGTCAGTGGTAGGGAAGCTGCTGGAGAAGATACTGAGGGATAGGATCTATTCCCATTTGGAAGAAAATGGGCTCATCAGTGATAGGCAACATGGTTTTGTGCAGGGAAGGTCATGTCTTACCAACTTAATAGAATTCTTTGAGGAAATGATGAAGTTGATTGATGAGGGAAGGGCTGTCGATGTCATATACATGGACTTCAGTAAGGCGTTTGATAAGGTTCCCCACGGCAGGCTGATGGAGAAAGTGAAGGCGCTTGGGGTCCAAGGTGCACTAGCTAGATGGATAAAGAACTGGCTGGGCAACAGGAGACAGAGAGTAGCAGTAGAAGGGAGTTTCTCAAAATGGAGACGTGTGACCAGTGGTGTTCCACAGGGATCCGTGCTGGGACCACTGTTGTTTGTGATATACATTAATGATTTGGAGGAAAGTATAGGTGGACTGATTAGCAAATTTGCAGACGACACTAAGATTGGTGGAGTAGCAGATAGTGAAGGGGACTGTCAGAGAATACAGCAGAATATAGATAGATTGGAGAGTTGGGCAGAGAAATGGCAGATGGAGTTCAATCAGGGCAAATGCGAGGTGATGCATTTTGGAAGATCCAATTCAAGAGTGAACTATACAGTAAATGGAAAAGTCCTGGGGAAAATTGATGTCCAGAGAGATTTGGGTGTTCAGGTCCACTGTTCCCTGAAGGTGGCAACGCAGGTAAATAGAGTGGTCAAGAAGGCATACGGCATGCTTTCCTTCATCGGACGGGGCATTGAGTACAAGAGTTGGCAGGTCATGTTACAGTTGTATAGGACTTTGGTTCGGCCACATTTGGAATACTGCGTACAGTTCTGGTCGCCACATTATCAAAAGGATGTGGATGCTTTGGAGAAGGTGCAGAGGAGGTTCACCAGGATGTTGCCTGGTATGGAGGGCGCTAGCTATGAAGAGAGGTTGAGCAGATTAGGATTATTTTCATTAGAAAGACGGAGGTTGAGGGGGGACCTGATTGAGGTGTACAAAATCATGAGAGGTATAGACAGGGTGGATAGCAAGAGGCTTTTTCCCAGAGTGGGGGTTTCAATTACTAGAGGACACGAGTTCAAAGTGAAAGGGGAAAAGTTTAGGGGGGATATGCGTGGAAAGTTCTTTGCGCAGAGGGTGGTGGGCACCTGGAACGCATTGCCAGCGGAGGTGGTAGATGCGGGCACGATGGAGTCTTTTAAGATGTATCTAGACAGATACATGAATGGGCAGGAAGAAAAGAGATACAGAACCTTAGAAAATAGGCGACATGTTTAGAGAGAGGATCTGGATCGGCGCAGGCTTGGAGGGCCGAAGGGCCTGTTCCTGTGCTGTAATTATCTTTGTTCACTAGTTGGCGCTGTACTGGCACATGCGCAAATGCAGTCTGTACCACTTAAAGTTCACAGTCTGCGATGTTAAGGCAGCTGCCATGACTAAAGATGGTGCTGCTCAAATAATCAGAGAATGGCAAAGTAAACATATGGCAGCACGCAATGGAAATCCAAAGTACAGCACCTCTGACAGTGCTCCACATTTCTAATTTTTTTCCGTGCCATTCCACTCTGGCCGCTCGCTCCTTACCCCCTGTTTCCTTTCCGCACCGCCCTAAGAATCAAGCGATGTAGGAGCACGTGGCAGAGAGGAGAGAGGTGGCGCCGCCTCGAGCAAGCGTCTGGAGGAATGGGGGAGAGAGCGGGTGGTGGGGGGGAGAGAGGCGGGGTAGGGGATGGAGCGGAGCGGCCGGAGAGAGCGGCGGGGTAGGTGGGGTTGTGGGGAAGAGCAGCCGACCAGGCGCGTTGCATGAAGATGTACACTTTACGTGATGAAGTTGCCTACGCATGCGGTAAACAATCATGGCTAGTCGGAACGCCACGCACGCGAAGAGAACTGGAGCCCATCTGCACATGTGCGCATTTGGCGCAGACTGATGTTGTCAGCGGCTGGCTGTGTTGTCAGGAATCACTTTGAAGAAAAAAAGATAATTGCGCACAGTTGGGTAACAGGTCACAAGATTGGACAGAATATACAAAGCTGCAAAGAACAACTGAAAGATTAATAAGTAGCGAAAGATTAGCGTCCAAGAGAAAGCTGATAAGAACTATTTAGACCGAGCGCAAGAGTTTCCTTTTTTTTAAGAACCGATTTAACCAAAAGATCGCTGGTCATATGGAAAGTGCGTATAGGGAAGAAATAAGGGAAAGTAAAGAGATGGCAGATGAATTGAACAGATAATTTGCATTGGTCTTCTCAATAGAAGATACAATCAGCATCCCAGAAATGACTGCAAATCAGGAAATGGAAAGGAGGGAAGAAACGAGGGCGGCACAGTGGCGCAGTGGTTAGCACCGCGGCCTCACAGCTCCGTGGATACGGGTTCGATTCTGGGTACTGCCTGTGCGGAGTTTGCAAGTTCTCCCTATGTCTGCGTGGGTTTTCGCCGGGTGCTCTGGTTTCCTCCCACATCCAAAGACTTGCAGGTGATAGGTAAATTGGCCGTTGTAAATTGCCCTTAGTGTGGGTAAGTGATAGGGAATATGGGATTACTGTAGGGTTAGTATAACTGGGTGGTTGTTGGTCGTCACAGACTCAGTGGGCCGAAGGGCCTGTTTCAGTGCTGTATCTCTAAATAAATAAAAGCAGCACTCAATGCAAACGCGCAGCTCTAAGACTCCACTGAATTGACACTGTCTGAAAACAATGATCTGTCAGCTTTGCTGGAGCTCAGAAACCAGTTTAAGCTAGCTACCTAATTAAATAGCTGCAGCTTGGTTTAGAGAGATTGCACATCCCTGTTTAAAATTGTAAGACACCTCACATGCCTCTTAACATAAAGAGTAATTTCAATTAATTGCCAAATGTATACACAATAAAAACTAGACTTTAAAAAGGTTCAGCCTTAAAAAATACCCACTTACCAAGCTCCCTTCTTTACCCTATGTGCCCTCCTGCAACACTCAGTAGAGGCCAAAGGGCTGCAAAGATTTATAAATTGCTATCAATTGTTATGAAGAATATTAAGGGCTACTAAGGGTTAAAAAGAATTAAAAAGGATTATAAAGGAAGTTAAATAATTTTGAAGGATTCTAATGGATTATAAACGAATTGAAAGATTAGAAAAGCTTCTAAAGATTATGAAATTCAACCATGCTTTGGAAAGGTTTTAGCTACTATAAAGTGTTATACTGTGCTATAACTATTTATGAAGGATTATGATTGTCATAAAGGATTACCATGTGCTGTGAAGTATCTGAAGGGTTATAAAGGATTATAAATAAGTTTAAAGGATGGTAAAGGATTATAAAGGCTAACAAAGCGTTATAAAGTGTTAGAGCATTTCATAATGCGTTATAAAGTATTACGAAATGTTAGAAAGAATTATAAAATGTTCTAATGTGTTGTAAATGATGATGAAGAATTCAGGTTGAAGATTCCCACTATCATTTCTCTTTCAATTGTTTTTATCCTACTTAATATGGAGACGGCTGGTAGGTGTGACCGCTCCTGACGGGTTACCCTCGCGCTGTCGCTCTGCTCCAATGCTTGAGCACGGTGGGTGGGGCTGGGGACCTCAGACACCGCCCCCTGTCCCTTCTTCCTTCTGCATTGGGAACAGGCGTCGCCCCCACTCTGGTCACGATGGGAACAGCACTCGCCCCCACTCTCCCATTACCATGGGAAAAGGAACCTGCAGCAAAGCCCCATCCCCATGTGGAACATGTCCCACCCCCTGGCCCGTCACTCATCAGAACAGCTCCGACCCCATTCCCGCATTACTTTGGAGAACAGGTCCCGCGGCCATAACCCCATCACCATGGGAAAAGGACACCTTCCCCGCCATGTCACCGTATAATGACTGGTCCCACACTCGCTCTTTTCTGATTGCAAAGCGCCCCAGTCCCACTACCCTGTCAGCATGCAAGACAATATCCACCAACTACCCTGTCAGCAAATAGAACAGGCCCGGGCGAACTACCCCTTCCACTTGTAGAGCAACACCCGCCAACTACCTCCACAGCATGCGGAAGAGGCCCGGTCAAACTACCTTGTTAGCATGAGCAACAATCCCTGCCCAACTATTCCGTCACCTTGTGAACAGACCCTGCCCTTGCTGTGACAGACCCAGCCTCCGGCTGTTTGAAAAAATGAAATAAAATGAAAATCTTTTAGAAACGGTCAGTGATTACAGTCCCTCTTATCACTGAATGAACTTAACAATTCGCATAAAGGGATATTTCAGCATTTTCTTCAACTGCTCTCTGAACTGAGTCTGGACCATGGCATAAATCACAGTGTTTGTGCTGCAGCATGAAGGCCATTTCCCGCACAGAACCAGGAATTTCAGCCCCAGCCCCAGAATGAAAGTTCATATACTGTATTCTGGTGCATATCAAAACTACCATTAGCATTGCCCATAAAAGTATGAAACTGGCTGAGATAACTAACAGTAAAATGATAGATTTCCGTCGGCTCTCCATCTCTGGGTCTCTCGGACTCTTGGCACTGCTGTGAGCCTGGAGTCTCCTGCGCCCTCTGCTGCTCACCAAAATGTGCCTGATAGTGAGAGCATTTAGCAGCAGAATCACCACAAATGGGACCCCCGGGGTTTGGATGTTATGGAGGAACTCGATTGCTGCCCAGACCAGAGAGAAGCCAGCATCCTCTGTTATATTACAAAACCAGGGTTCGTTGTACAGACTATACTGACCTGTTAACATAAAATACCAGGTGATGTTTTTTAAACAGCTCAGCACAGTCACTGTTCCCAGAATCACAGCTGCCGTTTTCTCGGTGCAATATTTTCTTTTCAACTTCTGGCAGCAAATGGCCACAAATCGATCAAAGGTGAAAGTGACGGTGAACCAGACAGAACAGTCTGTGGCTGCATAAAGCAGGACGGCGTGGATATTGCAAACGTGGATGGACTCCCGGAAAATAAACTGGTCATGGCAAACAACGGGAATGTGCCTCAGTATCAGGTCGAATATAATGACCAGTAGATCCGCTGCTGCCATGGCCACCAAATAGTGAGTGACACATTTGGAAAGACCGCACTTGCCTCGAGACAGGATGACAATCGTCATCAAGTTAACTGTGAGGAAGGGAAATAAACAGACAAATTATTTATCAGGCTGTGAGTAAAGTTGTCACTTTGATTGAGCACTGACTGAGATTTTCAAATGTGTTACTGTGTCCAGCGATTCATTGATTGATACTGAAGGAAAAAATGAGAATACCTGTGACAACTTGGAAGGAAGGAGAGATTAAAGGACAAAAGGATGATGCTGAAGTTATTCAACTCAACGCTGATTATAATCCTCCCCATCCGGCCATTCCCTACCTGGTTTGAAGACTGTTCTGTCTCAAAGAACTCGCAGTCCTGACAAACGGTCAGCGGCCTAGACGATTAAGTCTATTTCTCCCTCCACAGATGCTACTAGACGTGCTCAGCATCTCTAGCACATTCTGTTTATTTTTAATTTTAGCTTTCCAGCATCCGCTGCACATTGGTCCTATACAGAACGTTCAGTGCTGGATTGACTGGGAGCTTCCCTCGCCTGTGACAGGTAACACTGAACAATCAATGAAACAAATAATCCCAATTATCACTAAGTTAACTATGAAGAAGATAAGCTTAACACCAGTTTGGGAATAACAGCAGCAGTTTGAAGAAGTATGGGCTACATTTGTAGATTTGTTACACATTCAGTGATGGAGTCAATTACTCTACCTTTGAGAGAGCTTGCTGTTAGAGACAGGGGCTCAATCTAGTGGAGCCAACGAGGGTCCCCATGGCAGGACAAAAAGGTGAACGAAACCCCACCGCGGTCTTTTGGACCATCCCGGCCAATTAACTGCCCGGTGCCTCGTCCCAGTCTATTTAATCAAGGAGATCCCGCCTGCCTAAACGAGGTAAACAGTCACAGGACCAATAGCTCAGTACTATTGGCAATGTAACTGGGAGCAGTGGAGCTGCTGGTACTACAGCAGGCCTGTGATGAGAACCATCACTGGAGACCTGACTCCAGATAAATGTGTCTGCACCACTGCGACAAATCAGGTAGCGGGCGCCACTAACTATACTACACCAGTTTTGGGAACAGATGAGTTGCTGGAGCTCCAGACCACAGTTTAGTTTGCTGGCGCCAGCCAGTGAGGGTGGGCCACTGACAGTACGAAGCCAGGCCATGGGCCAGGACCATTGTTGGGGATACTGACCCAGATTTCTGTGGTGAGGTCGCTCAGAACAATCATATAGGGGGAGCCACTGCCGGTAATACTCCAGACCTGCGACTGGGACCATCCCAAAAGCCTCAGACCCCAGGGGAGTGTAGCAGAGTCACTGGGGCCAGTCAGAGAGTTGGGGCCACTGCTGGTACTGGCAAAAAAGGATTACTGCTTAAGTTCAGGCCCCAGATAATGTGATGCGGTCACCAGGGTCAGTCAGGGCACAGGCAATTCTACCATTAGAGCACTAGGCCTAGGAGCAGGACAGTCGCTGGAGGCCAGGACCACTACTGGTGTTGAACTAGCCTTGGGAACATGACCATCGTGGTGAACTGAACTCCAGGTAAATATGGCAAATTCAGCAGAGCCAGACAGGGAACGACCAAATGCTCGTACTGCACCAGACCTGGAATTTGATACATTGCTGGAGTCAAGGACAATAGAAAAGTGAAACATATTGCTGGGAACAGTAGGGGTGGGTACTGCCAGCACTAAACCAGGATTGAGGCCAGGAGCATTGTTGGAGATCCGGAAGCCAGGTAAGTGAAGAAAGGTGGTTGGGAACGATCAGGGTGCAGGGGAGCCACTGCTGGCACGACACTCGGCACGTGAACAGGAACCTGGCTGGAATCTAGACTACAGTTAAGTGACGCAGGGTCAGCAACGACAGTCAGGGATAGGAGGCCACTGGCCATATTGTATCATCCCTGGGAGAAAATCCAGAAAAGAAGGTACAGACTTTGGTTTAGTAGCGCAGCAGCTCCAGGGCCATACAGGGTTTGGAGCAGAAAAGCAGGAAATGCTGGTCTGGCAGCATTGGTGCAGAGAAAAGAAGAGTTAACGTTTCAGGTAAGCGACACTTCTTCAGAATTGCGATTGGGGCCACGGCAGGCACTAAACCAAGCCTGGAATCAGAACAATAGCTGCAGAACCAGACCATTGATAAGTGTGGTGGTGTCACTCGGGCCTGTTAGGCATAGGGGCCATTGCCATTACTGCAGCAGGCCTGGAACCAGGACGATTTCTGGGCGTATGAATACCCGATAAATGTTGCAGGGATGTCAAAAAGCAACCGCCGAGCAGCAGCCACTGACGATGCTATATCAGCCCTCAGAACCAGGTCTATCACTGGAGTCCCAAATACCAGGTGCGGCATGTCACCTGGATCAGTGCGGGAGTCGGAACCATTGCTGATTCGACACCAGCCTAGAGGCAGTAACATTGCTGCAGACCTGGACCCCAGCTAAGCATGGCGGGTTCGCTGGGGCCAGTCACTGAACAGGCATTACTGATGGTACTAAACCAGGCCTGGGGCCAGGCCATCACTGGAGCCGCAGTTACTATGTATTTGCATTGTGATCACCAGAGCCAATCTGGGATGGGCGGCCGCTGCCAGTACTACACCAGGACTGGGAGCATACACTTGTCTGGAGACCCAGTATCAGGTAAGGGGGGCGGGGTTGGTGGGAAAGTCAGTAAGCAGACCCTACTTTTTGTACTACACAAAGCCAGGAACCAGACCCATCGCTGGATCCCCAGATACAAGTAAGTGTAGTCAGTCACTGAGGGAGCGGGGCCACAGTCAGTACTACACCAGGACTTGGACCAGGTCAATGGCTGGAGACCCAGATGCCTCTTATGCATGGTGGTGTTCCATTGACATTCAGGGTGCATTGCGTGTCCTACACCTGATCTGGAACCATAACCATCGCTGGACACCCGGATCTCAAATGATTGTGGCAGGGTCAGCGAGCACAGAAAGGGAAGGCTGGACCATGCCATTAATTAAGATATGTCTTTCTTTTTCTTTCATTAAATAAAGCTTAGAGTTTAAAACGTACACGCATTTCAAAACAAATGAAAAATAAATTGCATATTCTACACCAAGCATCTCATTGATTTTTGTAAGACATTTGACAAGGTCTCACATGGCACACTGATCAGTGAAATGAAAGCCTATGGGATTCAGGAGAATGCTGCACGTTGGATCCATAAGTGGCTCAGAGATACGAAACAAGGGCTAGACTTTGACGGTTGTTTTTGATAATGGAAAGCTGATTGTAGTGGCATTCCAAAGGGCTTAGTGTTGGGACCTCTGCTGTTTGCGGTATATATTATGATTTAGAATTAAATGATTGGGAAATTTGCCGATGGCACAAGAATTGGCAGTCGATAGTGGAGAGGATAGTCATAGACTCCTGAAAGATATCAGTGGTTTGGTTGAGTGGGCAGAAAAGTGGCACATGGAATTAAACCCGGATAAGTGTGTGGTAATGCATTTGGATAGGGCAAATAAAGAAAGAAAATATACAATAAACGTGAGGATATTGAGAGGATTAGAAGAGGTGAGAGAACTTGCAGGTCGCTGATGGTGGAGATAGTTAGGTAGATAGAATGGTGAAGAAGGCACATGGAATGATTTCCTTTATTGATCAGGTATAGAATACAACAACAGGGATATAATGCTGCAACAGTATAAAACGCTGGCTAAGTCATAGCTGGAGTACTGCATAATGTTCTGGTCACCACATTGCAGAAAGGACATAATTGCTCGGGAAGATGTACAGAGGAGATTTACAAGAATGTTGCCAGATCTTGAAAGTTTGAGCTATGAGGAAAGACTAGATAGGCCAGTTTTGTTTTCTTTAGAACAGAGAAGGCTGTGGGGTGAATTAATTGACTTGTGCATAATGATGAGGGGCCTAGATAGAGCAGACAGGAAGGACCTGGTTCCACTAGTGGGGTGGTCAGTTACCAGGGGCACAGATTTAAGGTGATTGGTAGAAGGATTAGTGGGGACATGAGGAAACGCATTTCACCCAGAGGGTGGTGGGTGTCTGGAGTTCACTTTCAGGAACGGTGATGGAGGCAGAAAGCATCAATTCTTTTAAAAGTTACCTGGACAAGCATCTGAAGTGCTGGAACCTGCAGGGCTATGGACCAGGTGATGGACGGTGGGCTTAGATTGGGCGGCTAGTTTTTTGACAGGCACAAGCACGACGGGCAGACTTGCCTCCTTCTGTGCTGTAATTGTTCGATGGCTCTTTGCCAGACACCTCTCGGACCAAGAAAAATGTATTTGTACAGGCGGTGGAGGCAGGGTATTGAATATTATTCAAGGCGAGGTGGATAGATTACTGTTAGGTGAGGATATCAACGGTTATCGGGGGTCGAGGAGATTGTAGAATTGGAGACACAAGCATATCAGCCCTGATCTTTTGAATAGTGGAGCAGACTCGAGGAGCCGCTCGGTCTACTTCAATTATTAATTCTATTCCTTTGATGGGGCGTCTCTGATGAATATTTCTTGCAGAATGGGTGTAAGAAAAAAGTTGTCCTATTTGCACTGGAGTGTTATCAGGAACTTTCTCACAACTTGTCTGGGTTGAAGGGATCCAGATAATATCCTCCTCCTCCTCCACCACATGAGTGGCTTCCGATTTCTGTGCTGTCATGATGGCAATGATATGAAGGGCGCATCAGAAAACCACAAAGTTGTGCACCTGTTCCAGCGTGTACTGGAGTGCTCGCCATGACCGGTTCACACAGTGGAGGCAGTGCTTCATCACGCTGATTGTTTGCTCCACGGTGTATCTGTTGGCTCCATTTTTAACGCTAAACATGTGCTAATGTTGCATGGTTGGTTGGCGACAGAAGGGTGGATGTATGGGCAAGGAGCATTCATTAGCTATGGTTAGAGTTGGTGGTCTTTGTCTCTGGAAAACCACGTTTTGGTTCTCCTTGCAGGGTCGAAGACGTTGGGAACACCCAGTGCTTCGAATGAAGGTATCATGGCTGCTTCCAGACTAGTGGACATTCACCAAAATGATATATTGTGCATGGTCACACGGCGGCAGTACAATAATGGAGTGAGAGTTCTTTCAGATCCTTTACCTTTCCCCATCGACATGCGAGGCTCCACAGAGCCACGTACACCATTGGGAATCCCGCTCTCCTGGCAAAGCCCTGGGACCTCACATCGTGCTGCTCCCTGCAAAGGGAGAAAACAATGTATTCGCCTCACCCAGTATTAGATGACATCTGTCATCTCCCGGACGCATCGATGAACAGTATACAGTGAAACACTGGATACGTTGCCGGCTCCTGCCTGCATAGCTCGGGGTGCAGAGAAGTTCAATGAAACTGTAACATTAAAGGCCACTGGCTGCGCCATCCTTGCCCTGGTACGCATCTCCTGGTCGTGTTGCAGGAGGTGAAACAGCTCTGTGACTACCTCCTTATTGAATCAAAGAGAATTGATGAATGCTTAAAGGGGGACAACTTGTAGGAATATGGGAAGCAGATAGGGGAATGGGATTAATTGGAGGGGGAGGCCATGTATGGATTCAAACACAAGACTAAGAGTATTAAAACTGAGGTTCTGCTGGATGGGGAACCATTGTAGTTCAGTCAGCACAGGAGCGACTGTCGATGGGGATTTGTTGTGAGCTGGGATACGGGCAGGACATTGTTAGGTGGGATGTGGTTTATGATGGCAGTATCTGGGAGGGTGCGCAGGGAAGCATTGGGAATCTGTATTAAGCAAATGTTTGGATGATGGTTTGTGCAGCAAACAGGTTTATACAGTGGTGGAAACGGGTGATATTAGGTAGGTGGTAGTAGATATAATGGGTACTGAAGAGGATATAGGATCAGAACTCAGTTGCGGGTCATAGAGATCGTCGAGGTTGTGAACAGTCTGGTTCAGCGTCAGTCATTGGTCTAGTGGGGGGATGGCGACAGTAGATAGGAAATGGAATTTGTGATGGTGACCAAAGCCACTGTGCTAAATGGGATAGATATAGAACAGATAGAGCAATGCAAAACTGGGCATACATGAGGCGCCGTGGGCCAGCAACAGGAGCAGAATTGTACTCAACCACAATCTGTAACCTCATGGCCCGGCGTATCCCCCAGTCTGCAATTACCATCAAGCCAGAAGACTGGTTCAATGAAGAGTGCAGGAGAGCATGACAGGAGCAGCACGAGGCGTACCTCAAAATGAGGTATCAACCTCGTGAAGCTGCAACACATGACGTCTTGCGTGCCAAACTGTGTAAGCAGCATGCGATAGACAGATATAAGTAGTCCTATAACCAGCGGATCAGATCTAAGCTCAATAGTCCTGCCACATTAAGCCGTGACTGGTGTTGGACAATTAAACAACTAACTGGAGGAGGTGGCTCCACAAATATCCCGATCCTCAATGATGGGGGAGCACAGCACATCAGTGTGAAAGATAAGGCTGAAGCATTTGCAACAATTTTCAGCCAGAAATGCCGAGTTAATGATCCATCTTGGCCTCCTCCTGGTTTCCCCAGCGTCACAACTGCCAGAATTCAGCCAATTCACTCCACACGATATCAAGAATTAACTGAAGGTACTGGATACTGCAAAGGCTATCGGTGCTGACAATAGTCTGGCAATTGTACTGAACACCTGGGCTCCAGAACTAGCCGCACCCCTAGCCAAGCTGTTCCAGTCCAGCTACAAAATTGGCATCTGCCCAGCAATGTGGAAAATTGCTCAAATATGTCCTCTACGCAAAAAGCAGGACAAGTCCACCCGGTCAATTACCACACCATCAGTCTACTCTCAACAATCAGTAAAGTGATAGATGCTGTCATCAAAGGTGCCATCAAGCAGTACTTGCTCAGCAATAACCTGATCAGTGACGCTCTGTTTGGCTTATACCAGAGCCACTCAGCTCTTTATCTCTTTCCAGCCTTGGTTCAAACATGGACACAAGAGCTGAACTCAAGAAGTGAGGTGAGAGTGACTGCTCTTAACAACAAGGCAGCATTGGTCCGAGTATGGCATCAAGGATTCCTAGCAAAACTGAAGTCATTGGCAAACAGAGAAAAAAAAATCACTGCTGGTTGGAGTCATACCCAGCACAAAGGACGATGGTTATGTTTGTTGGAGGTCAATCATCTCAGCTCCAGGACATCACTGCAAGAGTTCTTCAGTATAGTGTCCTGGGCAAAACTGTCATCAGCTGCTTCATCAATGACCATCCTTCAATCGTAAGGTCAGAAGTGGGGATGTCTGTTGATGATTGCACAATGTGCAGCACCACTCGCGACTCTTCAGATACTGAAACAGTCCATATAGAAATGCAGCAAGACCCGGACAATATCGATTCTTGGGCTGATAAGTGGCAAGTAACATTCACGCCATACAAGTGCGAGTCAATGCCCATATCCAACAAGCGAGAATCTAACCATTTCCTCTTGACATTCAATGGCATGACAATCGATGAATCCCCCACTATCAACATCCTAGGGGCTACCATTGAGCAGAACCTGAACCGGATTAGCCATATAAATATCGTGGCTACAGGAACAGGTCGGAGGCTAGGAACCTGCGCCGAGTAACTCAACCTCCTGACTCCCAAAACCTGTCCTTCATCGACAAGGCACAAGTCAGAGTGTGATGGAGTGCTCTCCGATTACTGGATCGGTGCAGCTCCGACAACACTCAAGAAGCTCGACACCATCACGGACAAAGCAGCCCTCTTGAATGGCACCCCACCACCGACGCTCAGTGGCAGCAGTGTGTACCATCTACAAGATGCACTGCAGCAATGTTCCAAGACTTCTAAGACAGCACCTTCCAAAACTACGACCTCTACCAACTAGAAGGAGAAGGGCAGCACTTGCATGGAAACACCACCACCTGAAAGTTCCCCTCCAAGTCACACACCGTCCTGACTTGGAACTATATCTCCATTCCTTCACTGTCGCTGGATCAAAATCCTGGAATCTCCCTTGCTAACAGCACTGTGGATGTACTTACCTCACAAAGACTGCAGCGGTTCAGCAAGATAGCTCACAACTACCTTCGCAAGGGCAATATGGGATGGGCAATAAATGCTGGCCTAGCCAGCGACGCCCAGATCCCATAGATGAATGAATAAAGTAAAAAAATAAATACAAAGCTTAGATGAGAAGAACAGTAATTCGATGAAATGTGGTCCGCACAGATAATGAATCAGTTTTAAAGGTCTCATAGTTGCATATAGAATATTAACAGAGACACCAACATTAGTAAAGATGAGAGTATATTAATAGAGTATATTAGAAGTACAGTTAGCAATGTTTTTTAGAGTTCAGGGCCATATGCAGAGACTTATCAGGAATAACAACAAGGAGGGCGGAGTAAATGGCAGGAGAAGTAATACAGTTAAACATGGTTTGTAAAATCAATAGCTTGATAGGGAAGCTTACCAGGGACAGCAACAATAGCCAGGATGGGGTAATAAAAGTATTGAATAATCGCAAGTGCGAGCATAATCCGCCATTCTAGAGATAGCTGATCATAATATGCAGAAAGATAGACAAACTCCCAGGAGAAGCTCCTATCCATTGTTGCAGCATTCCGATCTATTGTTCTCAGATTATGGCCCATGGTTGTAACATTCCGATCTATTGTTCTCAGATTCCAATGTATTCCCTCCCTCTCTCCGATGCCGCTGAACGCTGTTGGTGCAGAGGCGATGTTCCCTCTGACATGATGGGGTAACACATTGAAAGGTGTCCCTTATTAATAGAAGAGGTAAAATTTCCAGTTACACAATTTGGGTCCATGGAGACTGAAATTAATCACAGTCACTGAACAAACAGGTTCAGTTAACTCCTTCCAATCCAGCACAGTTTGCACCGTAATAAAGTGGGCGTGGTGCTGGAGGGCTGGGGGTTACAAATGTTAAGCCCTGTTTTACAAAAAAAGTAGCGATAGGATACACCATGTAATTACAGCCCCATTAGGCAAACCTCGTGAAATGTTGGGGAAATTCTTCGCGTCTATAATCTGGGACTAGATAATTGCGGTTTACAAAAAATATGAGATTATAAATGAGAAGCAACACAGATATGTTCATGGTAAATCATGTCTGTCAATGGCGGTGTAGTCGTTTGCAGTCGCATTGGAGAGAGTTGATGAGGATTGCACTGTTGATGCTTTTTATATGGACTATGAAAAGCCGTGGAATCAAGTAACATTTAATAAACTCATTGGGAAGTCTGAACTTCGTGGATTAAAGGGGCAGTGAGGGTATGGAGATGATATTGGCTGAGGAACATAATACAGAGAGAAGCGGTGAACATTTGTTGTTCAGAAGCTAGAGTGGTGGGTATGGAGCCGAGCCGTCAGTATTGGAAGCAGTGCATAGACTGATATCGAACGAGAATAATTTAAAATTCCTCAGACGATAGGGAATCAGGAATATAAAAGAAAATGTGAATGAAATGTGGTAAGAAAGAGAATGAGGTCCTGAAAGCAGATTTTTCGGGAGCGAGGAAGGATATGAACAGGCAGGACTTCAAAATCAGTAATCTCAGTATTCCTCCCAGTCCCACGTGCAAGTAAGCATAAGAATAGAACTTGCAGAGAAGGGAGGACATCAGATTTCTGAGACATTGGGTGTGCTCCTGGAGCAGGTGGGACCTGTACCTTGTACCTGCACAAGGTTGCATCTTAGCAGGACTGGGCCGATTATCCTGGCAGGGAGATTTGTTAGTGCTGTTGGGAAGGGTTTAATTTAAATTGTCAGGGGGATGCGAACGTGAGAGGGAGCTCAGGGAAGGAGAACTGGTAACTTGTCTGGGGTTTGGGAAACAGGAGCAAGTATCAGAGAGGAATACCAAGGAGCACAGAATACTGGGGGAGATAGATAGCACAAGAGTAGAGAATAACACATTATTAGGTTGGTTAGAGTAAGGGGCACCGTAACAAAGTCTGAATCAGGTTTAATGTGCACGGATGTGAATCCCCGGAGTGTAATTAATAAGCCTGGTTAGGTACAGGCGCAGATTTCTTTTTGGAAATATGATGTTGTGGCAATAACAGAGACCTGGCTCAATGATGGGCAGGACTGGGTGTTAAATATAACTAGATACAAGGTGTACAGTAAAGGTAGGAAAGGGATAAAAGAGGCCGGGGTAGTGGTATTGATTAAGGTTAGTATTATAGTGATGGAGAAAACGGATGTCCTAGAGGGGTCGAGGGCAGAATCAATTTGGCTGGAGCTCTGGAACAAAACAGGTTCAATTATAATGCTCGGTGATGTCTACAGGCCACCAGTTAGTAGGAAGGAGGTGGAGGAAAAAAACGGCAAGGAAATTACAGAGACGTGCAAAAATTATAGGGTAGTTTTAATGGGGGACTTTAATTAACCAACAAAGACCGGGAGAATAGTCTTGTCAAGGGCAATGAGGAGCAAGAGTTCCTGGAGTGTGTTGATGAAAATTTTCTTCAACAGTATGTTGCTAGTCCAACAAGAAAGGAGGCACTGCTGGACCTGGTTCTTGGGAATGAGTGGACCAAGTGGATCAAGTGTCAGTTAGAGAGCATTCAGAAGATAGTGATCATTGTATCATAATGGTTAGGCTGACTAAAGAAAAGGACAAAGAGCAATCCAGGGTAAGAATAACTAATTGGGGGAAGGACAATTTCAATGGGGTAAGAATGGAGCTGAGGCAAATAAATTGGAGTCCAAACCTGTCAGGAAAACCGATGCATGAACAATGGGCTACTGTGAATGAAGAAATAGTTCAGACACTGTCAAGGTTTGTTCCCTCGAGGGGGAACATTAGGGCAAGCAAACCCAGAGCTCTTTGGATGATAAAAGAGGTAGCGATTAAGATAAAGAAGTGAAGGGTGTTTGTGACAAATGCCAGGTAGAAAACAATATTGAGAACCAGGCCGAATATAAAATGTCCACAGGGGAAGTCGAAAAATAACGAAGAGAAGCAAAGAGATAGCATGAAAAGAGACTGACAGCTCGCATTATTGGAAATGTCCACGTTTTCTTTCGTCAACGGGTGGTGAAAGGAGGAGTGGTGCCATTTACTGACCAGAAAGCGGATTTACACATGGAAGCAGAGGGCACAGCTAAAGTATTAAATGAATTATTTGCATCTGTCTTCACCAAGGAAGAAGATGCAACCAAGGCAGTGTTGAAAGAGGAAACAGGTCAGACACTAGAGGGGATTAAAATTGATAAAGAGGAAGTATTAGGTAAGCTGTCCGTACTTAAAGTGGATAATTCACCAAAGCCGGATGAAGTGCATCTGAGGATACTGAGGAAAGTGAGCGTGGAAATCGTGGAGGCACGTGCCAATATTTTTCAGTCTTCCTTGGACTCTGGGGTGCTGCCAGATGATTGAAGAATTGTAAATGTTGCAGCTTGTTCAGAAAAGGGTGTAAAGATAAGCAGAGCAACTGCAGGCCATCAGTTTAACTTTGGTGGTGGGAAAACTTCTTGAAAAATATTTTGGAACAAAACCAATAGTCACATGGACAAATGCGAGTTAACTAAGGAAATCCAGCAGGTATTTCTTAAAGGGAAATCATGTTTAACTAACTTGCTGGAGTTGTTTTTGCGGAGGTAACAGAGCGAGTTGATGAGGACAATGCTGTTGATGTGGTGTACATGCACGTTCCAAAGGCATTTGATACAGTGCCACATGAAATGAATTGTGAGAAAACTGTATCTCATGGAATAAAAAGGATGGTAGCAATATGGATGCAAAATTGGCTGAGAGACAGCAAGCAAGTGGATAATGGATGTTATTGGGGCTGATTCCTGGTATGAAGGGGTTGACTTATCAAGAAGGACCAGAAAGGTTAGGCCTTTATTCATTACTGTTTAGAAGGATGAGGGGTGATCTTATTGAAACGTATTAGATTCTGAGGGCGTTTGACAGGGTAGATGTTGAGAAGATGGTTCCACTAGCGGGGGAATCTCAAATTAGGGGACATAGTTACAGAATAAGGGGACAATCATTTAAAACTGAGATGCGAAGAAATTTCTTCGATCAGAGGGTAGTGAACGCCTGGAATTGTTGTGGAAGCTAGATCATTAAAAATATGTAAAGAGGATGTAGATAGATTTATTGAAATATCGGGAAGTTGAGAGCGATGAGGAGCTGGCACAAAAGAGGAGTTGAGGTCTGGGGTAGGTCAGCCACGAACTTATTGAATGGTGGGGTAAGCTTGAGGGGCGAAATGGGTTATTCCCGCTCTTATGCTTATGTTCTTATATAAGTATTTTCCTATAGTCTACAGGCAGGTCAGGTCGAAGTTTCAAAATGTCTGCTTTTTGTCCAACTCACTGCTTTATAAAAGTCCAAAGTGAAAACAAAAAGCCTTCAATAGACGATCACGTGACCAGGCACAGTGTCTCCACTGTCATTCAAGATGAGTATTTGAGGAAGTCAACTCTCGCCCCGCCCCACCCCACCCCCCCCCCCCCCCCACCCCCCGGCGCGGTTGACTTCTTTGTAACTGCTTGCTTTCCTATTATTTCTTACAAAGCCATAATCCAAAAAGTCCAGCTATTTGCAAGTCCACTGAAAATCGTTTTTTTCCTCCTTTTTTAACACACCGAAGTCTAAGATTTCAGAACAAAAATAAAACTTCTTTTTAGCAGAGTTCTGTGAATGAATGGTCACAGATAAACAGGGCAGCCACATCATAGAGAGCAATAGGTCAGTCCTGAGAGAGAAACCCTAACATTTGGCGTGCAATTGATGTTGTGTAATTAATGAATAGACACAATTGTGGAGCACAGCCACAATGAAGGGTGTAGTGGAGAAGCCCTGAAATAGACACCCTAACAGCTGTTATTCAGTAACTAAATGGACACAGTTGAAGGGTATAACCACATCACATAGTGCAATGGAATAGTTCTGAGAGTGACACTCTCGCTTTTGAAATTTACTTGATGAATGATCATGGTTGAAGAAGACAACCACATCCCTGAGTGCAGCAGGTCAGTCCTGAGAGGACACTCTAACATTTTTACTATAATTACTGAACGAAAGCAGGCGAAGAGGGCAGCCACATCGCAGAGTGCAGTGGAGCAGCTCTGAGAGAGGCACTCTCACACTTGTAGTTTAATTGCTGAAAGATCACAGTCAAAGAGGACAACCACACCCACAGTGCAGTAGAAAAGCGCGGAGGGAGACCCTCTAATATTTGTAAATTAATTGCCCAATGAACAGAGTTAAAGAGGGTAGCCACATCCCAAATTCCAGTAGATCAGTCCGGAAACAGACACTCGAACTTTTGGAATTTAATTATGGAGTGATCACAGTGATAGAGAAGAGCGACATCCCATAGTGTAGTAGAGCAGCCATGAAAGAGATACTTTACCATTTGAAATTTCATTACTGAATTGCAAAAGTTAAAGAGGAGAGCCACATCCCAGAGTGCAGCAGATCTGTTTTGAGAGATGCACTCCAATATTCGGAGACTAATTACCGAATACAAGCAGGTACAGAGGAGAGCCACATAGACTCATAGAGTTATAGGGTTATCGAGCACAGTAACAGGAATTTCGGCCCATCGTGTCTGTGCTGGCCTTGAAGCACCCATTGCAATCCCATTTTCCAATTTTAAAGACACAATTGAGGGAGGGGCAGGACTGGCAGCTCAATATTTCAGTGTGCAGTATCTTCAGCCATGACAGGGGAAGGAACAAAAGAGGTTGTGGCATTGCACTGTAGATCAAGGAGTCAATTACTACAGTAGGGAGGGATGAGACCTTGGAAGGTTCTTCAAATGAGGCCAAAAGGGTAGTACTTAAAAACGAAAGGGGGCAATCATTTGGCTTGGAATGTACCACAGGCCTCCAAACAGTCAGGGAGAGATAGAGGAGCAGATACAAAGGGAAATCCCAGAGATGTGTAAAAATAATCAGGTAATATTTGTTGGGGATTTCAACTTACCTAATATTAACTGTGATAGTCTTCGTGTAAAAGTTTAAAAGGGGGCAGAATTCTTAAAATGCTTACAAGAGATCTTTTTCAGCCAGTACTTAGAAAGTCCCACAAGGGAAGGGGCAGTACTGGACCTAATCCTCTGGAATAAAGCCGGGCAAGTGGTAGAAGTGCAGTGGGGGATGGGGGGCACTTCGGGGATAGTGAACACAACTCTGTAAGATTTAAGGTAGTTATGGAAAAGGACAAAGCCGGGCCGGAAATGAAGGGACTGAATTGGGGGAAGGTCGATTTCCAAATGGGAAAACAGTATCTGGCCAGACTGGACTGGGAGCAGCTATCTGTAGGAAAGTTTACATCCGACCAGTGGGAGTATTCAAAGAGGAAGTAGTGAGGGATCTGAGCCAATGTGAACCCGTTAAGGTGAAGGGAAGGAAGAACAAGTCCAAGGAACCCTGCATGTCAAGGTCGATAGAGAATTGGATCAGGAAAATAAAGGAGGCTTATGGCACATTCGGAGCACTGAAAACAGCGGAGGCACTGGAGGAGTATAGAATGTGTATGCGGGTAACTAAAAAAAGTTATTTGGAGAGCGAAGAGGCGACATGCAAAAACACTGGAAGGCAAGATAAAGGACAATCCTAAGACGTTTTATAAGTATATTAAGGGCAAGAGGATTACCAGGGAAAGGGTGGGAACCATTAGGGACCAATGTGGCAATCTGTGTGTGGAGACAGAGGATATAGGTGAGGTTTTAAATGGTTACTTTTCATCTATGTTCACTATGGAGAAGGACGATGTAGGGAAAGGTGATTGTGAAATATTCGAACAAATTAGCATTGGAAGGAAGGACGTATTAGCTGGTTTAGCGGGCTTAAAAGTGGATACAGTCCTCTGCCCAGATGACATGTCTCCCAGGCTGTTATGTGAGGCAAGGGAGGAGATACGAGGGACTCTGACACATATTTTCATATGCTCTCTGGCCACAGAAGAGGTACCAGATAATACAGCGTTGCATTATTCGCTTGTGCCTTAACAGGTCTATATTTGATCTGCCTTCCGGGCTGACTTAGCTTCTCTTCTGTATTTGACTGTGCATCACCCGCTACTCTACCTCCAGCCTGCAACCCATCCTCCTGTCAAATTAGATTAACTGCTCGCCACCCCCACCCACACCCGTACCTGCAGCATGAGCAAATCTCCCAGCAAAGATGTTGGTTCAATTCTGGTTCAGGTGCAACCCATCCAACCTGCAAAGGTCCCACATTCGCCAGAAACTGACCCAGTAATCCAGGGATCTAAATCTCTCCCTCCTGCACCATCTCTTCAGCCTCGCATTCAGATGTCCCTATCCTCCTATTCGTACACTCACTAGCCCGTGGCACGGGGAGTATTCCAGAGATTACAAGCTTTGAGGTCTTGCTTTTTAACCTGCTACCTAGCTCCCCAAATTCTTGTTGCAGGACCTCATCCTTCTTTCGACGGATGTCGTTGGTACCAATGCGAACCACGACCTCGGACTATTCACCCTCCCCCTTCAGAATGTCCTGCAGCCACTCCACGTCCATGAGTGTAGTAGAACAGCCCTGAAACAGACACACAAATAGTTGGAATTTACTTACTGAATGGCCGTGTATGCCGTGGGCAGCCACATCACAGAGTTCAGTCGATCAGCTCTGAGAAATAAACTAACATATGGATTTTACTAAATTAAAGGACACAGTTAACATGCACAGCCACATCCCACACATAATCTACCTCTCAAGAATTGCCTTCACAGCCATCAACTAAGGTACAACAAGAGAAGACATCCCACTTAAATGGATTGTTTGCTGCTTGTCCATCACCTTTCCTAGATGGAAGGATTCTAACCATTATAAAGGATGCAGTAACTAGATATAAAGAAAATAATGGTATGATTGGGAAAAGTCAGCATGCGGTTATGAAAGGGAAAACATGTTTGTCATACCTGTTGGAGTTTCACGAGGATGTTGCTTGTAAGATTGATAAAGGAGAATTAGTTGATGTGGTGTATATTGGATTTTCAGTAACTGTTTGATAAGGTCCCACACAGGAGGTGAGGAAATAAAATTAGAACATATGGGATTGGGATAATAAACTGCAATGGACTGAGAATTGGTTAACAGACAGAAACGGAGAGCAAGAATAAATGGTTCATTCTCAGGATGGCAGGTTGTAACTAGTTCTGTATCACAAGAATCAATTCTGGTGCCACAGCTATTCATAGTCTATAAAAAATAATTCGGATATGGTGACCAAATGTAATATCTAAGAAATTGATGACACAAAACTAGTTGGAAATGTAATTTATGAGGATGATAGAAGGAGACCTCAAGGAAACTTGGACAGGCGAAGTGAATGGACAAGAACTGGACACATTTAATATAATATGAGCGCGTGTATTTGTCCACTTTGATAGAAAAAACAGAAAGGCAGAGTATTTCCTAAAAGGTGAGAGGTTGGAAAATGTTGATGTCCAAAGGGAACTGGGTGTTGTTGTTCAGGAGTTAGGAAAAGCTAGCATGCGGGTGTAGCAAGCAATTAATTAGGCAAATGGCACATTGACCTTCATCACAAGGGGTTTTGAGTACAAGAGCAAATATCAAAGATTGCTGGAAATACTCAGCAGGTCTGTGGAGAGCGAAGCAAAGCTAACGTTTCAAGTCCGTGACCTTTCATCAGAAATGGCAAAGGTTAGAAAATAATTCACATTTTATTTTTTAACCATGTGCCTGCTTTTCATGTAGTCAGAGCTGCTCAGTATTCTGCTATTAACACTCTCTCTGGACTAATGCTTTGTCTCTCACCACAAGCACTAACGCACTCTTTGCTTTTGTCCCAGGACAGCTTTGTTATTTAATCTCTCCTACCCTCGGTCCTATCAAACACCTTCACCTTTGTTCTTCCATCCACCGCAATCCCGTGCACTTGCTTGCAACCTAATTCTTTTCGAACCTTTGCCAGTTCTGATGAAAGGACACAGACCTGTAAAGTTAACTTTGCTTCTCTCTTCACAGATGCTGCCAGACCTGCTGAGTATTGCCAGCACTTGTTGTTTTTATGTTAGATTTTCAGAAACTGCAGTATTTTGCTTTTATTTTAGTGTTTAATTCACAGCCACCTCTTTTCCAGGAATGCCTACGTTGAAGAACTTCTGCTCTTCTCTCCGGTGGATTTCCGTTTGTCACTTTTACCTTGTTCACCTTCATTGTGTTCTATTTCACTCCTGGTATTTGATAAGTTCTCTACCAAAACACGTTTTCACAACCACATCTCCTTCCTCAGGGATTGTCTCCGGTTCAGAATTATTCCACGTGAATTCCAACTGAAGTTTCATCCTTCATGTTTTGAATCCACCGAAGAGTACAGCTATCTGTGAGAAATACAGCATTCCTCGGACTGCTGTGCTTGCCGCATCCTGAGTTCCACAAGCAGTGCTATGTGCTGCCACATGTGCACACTGGACCTCTCTCTCTCTCCTGAAGCACCGCCTCACCTGATCTCAAAGCTGTTCTGTTCCGCAGTTTCGTTTCATCCTTCGTGGTATCCGACGCATTAACAAAAACGTGTTTCCTTCCTTTCAGGTGGAAGCTGCAACAGCTGATGGGGACTAATGCACCCCCAGATCCTTCTTCCCCTACACTCCCCTCTGACCACACCCTTTTTGATCTGACCTCTTGCCATGTATTCACTGTGCCCTCTGACCTTCCTCTCTGTAACGCTGAACCTTCTGCACTCCGGAAAGGTCTCAGTTCTGTCCTCCGACGCCCCTATCTCAATGAATTTCTCGCTTGACATGACTTTGAGTTCTTCTTCCATCGCCTTCGCCTCTGGGCTCACTTCTTTGACCAGGAGTCCTCCCCCACCCCACCCCACCACCGACCAGCAGACCCTTTCACATGCCTCCAGCATTTCCCCTCCTCCTGGACACCTCCCTCCGACCTCTTACACACTCTTGATCTTTTTTTGAATAATATCGGCTAGACATTGGGCATCTCAATTTCTCGATGCCCTCCCTCCCTCACTCACTCTAACCCGTCCTCCTCTGAACTTGCTGCACTCCTTTCTCTCACGTCTCACCCCGACATTGTCATCAAAACTGCAGACAAGGGTGGTGCTGTTGTTGTCTGGCGCACCGATCTCTTCCTTGCAGAGGCTCAGTGCCAACTTTCAGACTGGTATTTATTCCCACTTCCTCCTGGACCACGACCCCACCACTGAACATCGAGCTACTGTCCACAGTACTGTTCATAGGAATGTCACTGGCCTCGTCGCCTCTGGAGATCTTTCCTCTACAGCTTCTGACCTCATAGTCCTGCAACCCTGGACAACACTCTTCTACCTCCTTCCTAATTTCCAACAACAGGACTGTCCCAGCAGAGCCATTGTTTCAGCCTGTTCCTGCCCCACTGAACTTATTTCATCCTATCTTGACTCTATCTTTTCTCCCCAGATCTAGTCGATTACAACCTACATCCGTGACCCTTCTGATGCACTACATCAGTTTGGCAATTTCCAGTTTCCTGGCCCAAACCGCCTGCTCTTCACTATGGACGTCCATTATTTTCTACACCTCCATCCCCCACCAGGACTGTTTGAGGGCCCTCTGCTTCTTCCTTGAACAGAGGTTCAACCAGTCCCCATCCACCATCACCCTCCGACGCTTGGCTGAACTTGTTCTCCCATCGAACAACTTCTCCTTCAACACCTCTCATTTCCTTCAAGTAAAATGTGTTGCTATGGTTACCCTCATGGCTCCCAGTTATGCCTGTCTTTTTATGGAGTATGTCGAACATTCCTTTTTTCCAGTCCTAATCAGGATTCCTCCGCCAACTCTTTTTCTGGTAACTTGATGACTGTATCGTTACCGTTTCCTGCTTCTGCCCGGAACTGCAAAACTTCATCAACTTTGCTTCCAATTTCCGTCCTTCTTTCACCTTTACATGACCCATCTACGACACTTCCATTCCCTTCCTCGACCTCTCTGTCTCCATCTCTGGGAATAGACTGCCTACTAATATTCATTATAAGCCCACCGAACAACAGCCACATCGTCTACACGTCTTTACACCCTGCCTCCTGCAAAGATTCCATTCCATTTCCGAGCTTCTCTGGATCTGGAACAGCAGCTCTGGTGATTCAACCTTCCACGATCGTGCTTCTCATATACCTTGTTTTATCCTCAGCAGAGGATTCACATACTGCCTCAGTATAAAGTATGTACTAAGTATTAAGAGTAACTCTTGTCCATCCACATACTGCCTCAGCCAGCTATCCTGGACAGACTTAAAAAATTCTTCCCCATTTGATCCCTTAGCACTAAGGCAGTCCCAGTCAATATTAGGTAAGTTAAAATCACCTACTATTACAACTCTATAATTCATACACCTATCTGTGATTTCCCTGCATATATGCTCCTCCAATTCCCTCTGACTATTCGGGGGCCTATAGTATAATCCCATCAATGTGATCGCCCCTTTCTTATTGCTAAGTTCTACCCATGTGGCCTCGCTGGACATCTCCCCCCCCCCCCCCCACCCGGGATATCCTCGCTAAGTACTGCCGTGATGTCCTCCCTAATCAATAGTGCAAGTGACCCTCCTCTCTTAACTCCACCTCACCTCGGAATCATCAGTACCCCAGAACATTGAGCTGCCAGTCCTGCCCATCCCTCAACCACGTTTCCGTAATAGCTATAATATCACAATCCCATGTACTGATCCATGTTCTGAGTTCAACTATCTTACCTGTTTGGCTTCTTGCATTAAAGTAAATGCAGTTTAGACTACCAGACCATCCACGCTCCCTGTATTGCCCCTGCCCGACCTGCCTACAGGACTTTCTTGCTTTAGCCTCTACATTTGTCTCAACTATCTCATCGGAGAGACTACTACTTTGGGTCCCACACCCCTGCCAGACTAGTCTAAACCTTCCTGGGTAGTAATAGCAAACCTTCCCGCAAGGATATTGGCCCCTTCCAGTTCAGATGCAACACGTCCCTCTTGTACTGGTCACCCCTGCACCAGCAGAGATCCCAATGATCCAAGTATTTGAAGCTGTCCCGCCGACACCAACACTTCAGCCACGCATTCATTTGTTCTATCCTCCTATTCCTACCCTCACCAGCACGTGGCAGAGGGAGTAATCTTGAGATTACAACCCTCGAGGTCCTGCTTTTTAACCTTCTGCCGAACTCCCTATATTCACTTCGCAGGACCTTATCTCTCTTCCTCTTAATGATTTTGGTACCTCTGGATGCTCATCCTTCCCTTTCAGAATGTGCTGCAGCGGCTCCGAGACATCCTTGACCCTCGCACCAGTGAGTCAACATACCATCCTGGAGTCTCGTTTGTGGCCACAGAAACGCCAAGCTGCACCGCTTACGATCGAGTACCCTATCACTATAGTTCTTCCACGGCTTTTCCTCCCCTGCTGTGCAGCAGCGACCTCCGTGGTGCCACGGACGTGGCTGTTGCTGCTTTCCCCTGGGAGGTCATATCCCCCAACAGAATCCAAAGCAGTATATCTGTTTGAGAGGGGGATGGCCACAGGAGACTCCTGCAATACGTGCCTGCGACTACTACGGGGACTTATTATATGGGGACGTATTAATTTCTGCATTAGGGCACCACCTGTTATTCTGGCCAGAGAAAGAACTGGGATAGATTACTGTACATGGGGATTTGTTGATTCCCACCTTATAGAAATGCCTGTTATTGGTTTCAGAGTGAGGAGATGGATCTGCACAATGGAGACCAGGATTCTTTCATTCCCGCATTGTGCCCGCTATTGGAAGAGGGAGAGGGAGAGGAGCTGAGATTGTTCAATGGGGATCTTGATTTCCTTCATTCTCGCATTGTGGAACTGCCAATTTCCCGGTCCTGAGACAGGATTTGGGTTTGTTCAATAGCGATGTGACATCTATTCAATCTAACATTGTGGAACTGCCTGTGATGCCGCCAAGATATAGCAGCTGGAATTGTTCAATTGAGATGAGGGACTTGAGCATTCACACATTGTGGAACCAGTTGTCCGAGCCAGGGATAAGATCTGGGTTTGTTCAATGCAAGTTGGTGGAATTGTTCAGTCTCACATTGTGCAACAGCCTGTTATCTGGGTCCGAGAGAGCAGCAGGTATTTTTCATTGCAGATGGATAAATGTTTCTTGTCAAATTATGGAACTGACTTACATCTGTCAGAGGATGCAGTTGGCAGTGTTTAATGGAGTTAGGGGATTTGTTCATTCTTACTTTGTGGAACTTCCTGTTACCCGGGTCAGTGAGAGGAGCAAGGATTCAATGGAGCTCGTGGATTTCCTCATTCCCACATTGTTGAACTGCTTGATATTCGTGTCAGAGAGGGGAAATGAAATTGCTCTGTTATGATGAGGAATTTCTTCTTTCTCTTATTGTGGAGCTGTCTGTGATCTGCGCCAAAGAGAGGAGCTGGAATTGTCGAATGCGCATGGGGTTCTGTTAATTCCAGAGTTGTGAAACTATCTGCTATCCGGGTCAGTAAGAGAAGCTGGGAGCCGCGTTAGAGAGAGGAGCTGGGATTGTTCATTGGAGATGGGATATTTGTTCACATTTGCATTGTGAGACTCTGTGCGATCTGAGTCTCACAGATGAGCTGGAATTGCTCAATGAAGCAGATGGGGCATTTGTTCATACCAGCATTGTGGAGTTGCCTGTTACCCGGATCATAGCCAGGGGCTTGGATTGTACATCTGATATGGCGACTTGCTCATTTCAACATCTGGGACCACCAGTTAACTCGGTCACAGAGGCGAGTGATGATTGTCGAATGGAAATGGACAACATTTTAGTTCCCGCATTGTGCAAGTGCCAGTTACCTGGGCAGTTAACTGGGCCAGAGAAAGCAGCTTGGATTGTTCAATGGAGAGGGAGGATTTACTCATTCTCCCATTCTACAATGGCCTGCTCTCCAGGTCAGAAAGAAGAGCAAAGACTCTTCAATAGAGGTGGGTGATTTGTTGGTACCCGCAATGTGGAATAGCTGGCATTCCATGCCAAAGAGAGCAGCTGGGATTGTGCATTTGGGATAGGGTATTTTCAATCCAAAATTGTGGAGTTGCCTGTTCTCCAGGCAACAGGGAGGAGCTGAGTTTTTTCGGGGAATTATTCATTCCTGCTTTGTGGAACTGCGTGCAATCAGTGTCAGGGAGCGAATCTGGGATCTTGCAATTTATATGGGGGTATGTTCAGTTACAAATTGAGAAATGGATGTTTTCTGGGTCACAAAGATGAGCTGATAGTGTTCACTGTAGGTAGGGATATGTTCATTCCCACATTGGGGGACTGCCACTTATCCGGTTTAGAGGGAGGAGGTGTCAATTCTCAATGGATATTACGATTTTGATCAATCGGGCATTGCGGAAATGCCTGTATTCCGTGTGTGAGAGGGAAGCTGGGATTGTTCACTGCAGATGGGGACATGGTCATTCACGCATTGGTGTTGTCTGCTATCTGTGTCAGAGGGATCTGCTGCGAATGTTCAGTGGAGATGTTGTTTTTTTCACATTCTAACATTGTGGATTTACCTGTTATCTGATAGAGGGGCTGGGATTCTCCAATAAGGATGGGCATTTGTTCATTCTGCATTTTGGAATTGTATTCTATTAAGCAGAGTGCAAGAAGCTGTGCTTGTTCAGTGGAGATGGGGGAATCTGTTAATTCCTGGATTGTGAAATTGCCTGTCATCCAGGGCAGAGAGCGAGAGAAGCTGAGATTGTCCAGCAGAGATGGGGGTTGGTTGGCTCAGCCATTGTGGAAATAACTGTTGTTAAGGCCAGAGCTATGAGCTGCGATTGTTCGCTGCAGATGGGGAATTGTTTCATTCACACATTGGGGGCTGCCTATTATCTGGTCAGAGGCAGGAGCTGTGAATTTTCAATGGATATGGTGATTTGTTCATTCCTGCATTGTTGAAATGCTTGTTATCCGGGTCGGAGACAGGAGAAGATATTGTCTAATAAGGAAGGGGATTTGTTGAATCCATTTCATTGTAGAACTGCCTGCTATAATGTTCTGAACAAGAAGCTAGGCATGTTCAACAGAGATGGGACAATTGTTCATTCCAGCATCGTCCAATTGCCTGCTATTAAGGCCAGAGCGAGGAGCTGGAAGTATGCAATGGAGATGGTGATTTGTTCATTCCTGCATTGTTGAAATGCTTGTTATCCGGGTCGGAGACAGGAGTAGATATTGTCTAATAAGGAAGGGGATTTGTTCAAATCCATTTCATTGTAGAACTGCCTGCTATAATGTTCTGAACAAGAAGCTAGGCATGTTCAACAGAGATGGGACAATTGTTCATTCCAGCATCGTCCAACTGCCTGCTATTAAGGCCAGAGCGAGGAGCTGGAAGTATGCAATGGAGATGTGTGATTTGTTCAGTTCCACAATGTGGAACTGCCTGATATCCAGTCCATAGACAGGAGCTGGATTTTGCAAAGGATTTGGGGTATTTGCTCATGCCTGCATCGTGGAACTGCCGGTTATCTGCACCAGACAGAGGAGCACGGCTTGTTCAATGCAGAGTGGAATATGTTTATCCCTGCATTGGAGAAGTGCTTTCCAGGCCAGAGAGAGGTTCTGGGAAAGTTCAGTGGAGATGGGATTTGTTCATTCGCACTTAATAGAGCTGCTTGCTGTCCGGTCACAGAAAGAAGCTGGACTTGCTCAATGGAGATGGGGATTTGTAGGTTCAACATACTGTTGAATTGTATGTTCTCCAGGCCAGAGTGAGGACCTATTGTTGTTCAATGGGGGTTGTGATATGCAATGCAGGCCAGTGGGAGCAGCTGAGCTTGTTCAATGGAGATGGGGTATTTATTCTTTCCTTCATTGTGCAACTGCCTATTATCCATGCCTGAGAGAGAGGTAGGTATTCGTTCATTTCTACATTGTGGAACTGCCTGTTATCCAGTCCAGAAAGAGTAGCTGGGATCGGTCTGTGGAAATGGGGATCTGTTCATTCCACAATGTGGTGCTGCCTGTTTTCTGGGACAGATCGAGGAGCTGGCATTGTTCAATGGAGATGGGGAATTTATTTTCATTCCGACATTGCAGAACTGCCTGTTATCCAGCCTGGGAGAGGAGCTTGGTGTGTTCAATTGAGAGGCGGGAATCTTTTCAATCCGACTCTGAGGAACGCCTATTATCCAGGCCAGAGAGTTGAGCTGGGACAGTTCAATAAAGATGGGGGTTTTATCCATTCCTACATTGTGGAACTGTTATAATCGGTGTCAGGGAGAGAATCTGGGATCTTGAAATGGAGACGGGGACATGTTCAGATGCGAATGGTGCAACTGCCTGTTTTTCAGGTCAGAGAAATGAGATGGGATTGCTCACTGCAGGTGGGGATATGTTCATTCCCGCTTTGGAAGACTGTGTGTTAATGGGCGAGGGAGAGGAGCTGGGTTTGTTCAATTGTACGAAGTGATTTGTTCATTCTGAGAGGCGGAACTGCCTGTCTTCTGTTTCAGAAAGAGGAGCTGCGACTGGTCACTGTAGATAGAGATTTTCATTCCCGCCTTGTGGAACTGAATGTTATCAAGGAAAGAGAGAGGAGCTGGGATTACTCAGAGAAAACTGCGGAATTGTTCATTCCCGCATTGTTGAACTGCCTGCTGTCCAGGCCAGTGAGAGGAGCAGGGAATTTTAAATGGGGATAGTATCTTTGCATTCCACTTTGTAGAATGGCCTGTTTTCTGGTGACAGAGAGGAGGTGTGATTGTTGAATTGATATGAGGGATTTGTTCATTTCTGCATTATTCAACTGCATGTTATCTGGGCAAGAGCGAGGAGCTGGGCTTGTTCAATGGAGATTGGGGGTTTGTTCATTCCCAGATTGTGGAACAGTCTGTTATCCAGGCCTGAGAGAGGACTGTGACTGTGAAATGCAGATGGGGTCACGATTTATCCTGCATTGCAGAACTGCCTATTATCTAGGTCAGAGAGAGTAGCTGAGATTGTTAAATGGAGATGAGGGATTTGCTCATTGCCACATTGTTTAATTTTCTGGTAGTTGGGTCAGAGAGAGCAGCTGGTATTGTCCAATAAGGACGGGGATTTACCCATTCCAGCATTGTGGAACTGGCCGTTATCAGGGTCAGAAAGATGTGACTGGATTGTTACTGGGAGATGGGTGATTTGTTCTTTTCCGCATTCTGTAACAGCCTGTTAATGCTGTTACGACCAGGTAGGAGTAATGCACTGTTAATTCAGTCCCACAGGTCAGAGACACTTGACTGGCAAGGGGCAACATTGTGTCTGGACATATGGTCAAATAAAGTTTTCCAGCGACCCAAGACTAGCCAAATTAAACGCTCTATTTTCCCCGAGAGCAAAGCATACCAAACCAGGTCCCTTTAAACAGCAACAACATTACCTATTTATTGGAAAATAAATAATAGGTCTTAACTACTAACGAGATAAATCTATACATGGAAAACCCTTATCCCCTAACCTCATGCACGAACACACACATACATTCAAAAAGAAGCGGTTAACTGGTTTCACAAGGGGGATTTGTGTGATAAATGTTTCTTAGGAATAGAAGAAAGAATGAAACAAAAAATGAGGTTCCCGTTCTGGCAGGATGTTTCTGGTTTGGTAAGATGTCCCAGAGTCAAATAGTCGGATGCCACTCAAAGTCTCTCTCAGGGTTTGATGAACAGTCTGTGATGGGTAGGTGTTCATGGCAATTTCACTGCGGCAAGCGTGACATAGGTCTTTCATCAGGGTGTAACAATAGGTCTGCTTGGGTTTTGAAACAACAGACTAGCAGTTGAAATATTCTTCAGGTTTCAGGATTTTCTGAGAACACAGGAGATAGCAGGAACCTCAGTGGATGCAGAAATTCTTCAGAGCACAGAGGTAACAGCAATCCGCTACCTTTCATTCACAGAATTCCTTTTCATGAGATGCGAGTCTCCTTTACAGAGAGAGCGGAAACACTTTTCTGAGCCTTTTTTCTCTTGTGACAAGCAGATCAAGGAAAAAATGTAACTGTCTTCTCTTTGTCCAATTCATCGGCTTTTAAAGGGTCTAAAATGAACATAAACACCTTCCTGAACTTGACCATATGTCCAGACACAATGTTGCCCCCTGCCAGTCAAGTGTCTCTGAAGAAAGTTCAAACCCCTGAGATTCCTTTGAAACTGTTGCCCTTTCTGCTCTTTTACACGTTTAATTTCCTTTCAAAACACCCATAAAGTTGACCTCTTTGTTTGGAACTTCCTTTCGAAATATTGCAGAAGTGGAAGTTATTTTCGCTGGTGTCTTTCACTGACAAACATACTTCTTTCATTTTGTTTTTGAAGCACATAGAAGTTCAAGATTTTAGTACAAAAAAAACATTTTGTCACACGGCCGTCCTTGGCGAAATGAAATATTATTCTTGAATGCATTTTATTACAATGTATAACGTAAATTGAAAACATTTTACACATTTTTAGCACTCATGCCACGCACTCGCTATGCTGGTAGTTAACAATTTTTTGGAACCATGATTACACATGTGAATTTAAAGTCGTGATAAAACATCTGTGCTAACATTTTCATTGTACCCGAAATATGTACACTTTCCAAGTGATAAGGCTGTAACAATAAACTTCATCTTTTTCTGGCATTTTGGCGTTTCAATTTTGCCACAAAGGTTACTGGTTATAGTCAGTGTCTATCAGCCTTTCTTTGTAGTCGTGGCGGACGCATACTGCAAAATGTTTAAGAGCCATAAATATTCCTAATGTTTCCTTTTCCACAGTGGAACACTTTTATGGTGCCTATTCAGTTTTCTTGAAATGTACCTGACTGTTTTTTCTATGCCCGATTCGTCATCCTGCCACAGGGCTGCACCAACCCCCAGGTCGCTAGCATCAATCACTATACTTAAGGGTTCATCAAAATTTGCAGTAGCCTTCGTTAAGATTGCCTCTATCTTTTCACAAACTGCCTGGCATTCAACTGACCATTCTACCATGGTTTACTTTTTCAGTCGCAAATCGGTTAGTGGAATAGCTACAGCGTTAAGCTTGGGTAGAACATTTTTGTAGAAACCACACATCCCCAAAAGCCTCATGATTTCACGCTTAATTTTAGGGATAGGGAACTCCACTAAGCCTTGTACTTTGGCAGCACTTGTCCTTGCCGCACCGTATGTCCGAGGTAGGTTACTCTGACTTTTCCAAATTCACTTTGCGCCAGATTTACCTTTAGTTCAGCGGCTTTTAATTCTATAAACAGGGTTTCAAGTTTTAAGTGTTCCTTCCAAGGTTTACTGTATATTAGTACAGCATCAAGATACACGACATAATTGGGAAAACTGGCTATAACTTGATCCATTCGTCTCTGAAAAGTTGTTGGCGCATTTTACAGCCCGAATGGCTTCAGCCAGCATTGATAAAGACCATCTGGAGTGACAAAAGCTGATATTTCTTTAGCTTGTGGTCTCAAAGGAACCTGCCAGTATCCCTTTAACTAACCTATCTTTGTACAAAACAAGGCACTGCCCGCTCTGTCAATACAGCGAGAATTGGGCAGGAGTCTGCCTTCGTTACTGCATTGTCTTTTCTGTAATCTATGCAAAGTCCGGTTTCCCCATCATGTTTATGCACGAAGACTATTGGTGAACTTCAGCTGCTTTGACTCGGTTCAATTATTTTTTTCCAGCATGCATTGGATTTCTGTTTCTCCTTGGGACTGTTTGTCTGGACTTTAGCGGTAAGGATGCTGTTATAAAGTAGAAGATTTCCCTATATTCACATCATGTGCTGCTAAGGTTGTACATCCTAGCTTATCCCTACAGAATCATTGAAATAAAAGCAAACTATTGCAGATGCTGGGAAGCTGAAATAAAAACAAGAACTGTTGGAAATACACAGAAAGTCTGGCAGCATCTGTGGAGAGTGAAACAGAGTAAACGTTTCAGGTCACTGACCTTTCATTAGAACTGGCAAATATTAGAAATGCAATAGGTTTTAAGCAAATACAGCGGGGGTGGGTCATCAGATAACAAAAGGTAAGGTGTTGGTTGGACAGAGGGTCACAGAAAATAACAGACCAGAAGGTTATGGAGTAAAGGCAAACGGATGCTGAAAGACAAAGCATTCGTGCAGCGAGGGTGTTAATTGACAGACAAATGAACAGCTCTAACCCAAAGCAAAAACATGAAAGAAACCGTGGGTAAGCACATGGTAAAAATTAATGATGAAACAAACTAAAATAAAATAAACAAATTAAAATAATGAATAAGAAAAAATACAAAAAATAACTAAAATAAAAAGGGGGCCCATTATGCTTTGAAATTATTGAACTCAATGTTCACTCCAGCAGGCTGTCGCGTGCCTAATCAGTAAATGAGGTGCCGTTCCTCGAGCTTACATTGATGTTCACTGGAACACTGCAGCAAACCCAGGACAGATAAGTGGGCATGAAAGCGGGGTTTGGAGGGGGGGGGGGGGTTTGTTGTGGGGGTGTGGGGGGGGGGGCGGCTTGTAATGGCAAGTAACCGGAAGCTTGGGGTCATGCTTTTGGACTGAGCAGATGTGTTCCACAAAGCGGTCACCCAATCTCATTTTGGTCTCACCACTGTAGAGGAGACCACATTGTGAGAAGAGAATACAATATATTAATTGAAAGAAGTACAAGAAAATCGCTGCTTCACCTGAAAGGAGTGTTTGGGGCCTGGGATAGTGAGGAGAGAGGAGGTAAAAGGGCAGGTGCTACTCTTCCTGCGATTGCATGGGACTGTGCCGTGGGAAGGGGACGAGGTGGTGGGAGTAATGAAGGAGTGGACCAGGGTCTCGCAGAGGGAATGATCCCTTAGAAATATTGACAGGGGAGGGGGGATGTTGTGATTGGTCGTGGAATCATGCCATGATGTCGTGGCATGATGGAAATGGTGCAGGGTGACCCTTCATATGTGGAGGCTGGTGGGCTGGTACGTGAGGACAAGGGAAACACTGTCGTGGTTCTGAGAGGGAGAAGAAGGGGTGAGGGTAGAGGTGTGGGAAATGTGCTGGACATGGTTGACGGCCTTGTCAATCAAAGGCAGGGGGAGGCGGGGTGGTGGGGTGGAATCCTCTGCTGAGGAAAAAACAAGGTATATGAGAAGCACGATCGTGGAAGGTTGAATCACCAGAGCTGCTGTTCCAGATCCAGAGAAGCTCGGAAATGGAATTAAATCTTTGCAGGAGGCAGGGTGTATAGACGTGTAGACGATGTGGCTATGGTTCGGTGGGCTTATAATGAATATTAGTAGGCAGTCTATTCCCAGAGATGGAGACAGAGAGGTCGAGGAAGGGAATGGAGGTGTCGTAGATGGATCATGTAAAGGTGAAAGAAGGGCGGAAATTGGAAGCAAAGTTGATGAAGTTTTGCAGTTCGGGGCGGAAGCAGGAAACGGCAACGATACAGTCATCAATTTACCAGAAAAAGAGTTGGCGGAGGAATCCTGATTAGGACTGGAAAAAAGGAATGTTCGACACTCTCCACAAAAAGACAGGCATAACTGGGAGCCATGCGGTTAACCATAGCAACACCTTTTACTTGAAGAAAATGAGAAGAGTTGAAGGAGAAGTTGATCGATGGGAGAACAAGTTCAGCCAAGCGGAGGAGGGTGGTGGCTGATGGAGACTGGTTGGACCACTGTACAAGGAAGAAGCAGAGGGCCCTCAAACCGTCCTGGTGGGGGATGGAGGTGTAGAAAATAATGGACGTCCATAGTGAAGAGCAGGCGGTTTGGGCCAGGAAACTGGAAATTGCCAAACTGATGTAGTGCATCAGAAGGGTCACGGATGCAGGTTGGAATCGACTGGATCTGGGGAGAAAAGATAGAGTCAAGATAGGATGAAATAAGTTCAGTGGGGCAGGAACAGGCTGAAACAATGGCTCTGCTGGGACAGTCCTGTTGTTGGAAATTAGGAAAGAGGTAGAAGAGGGTTGTCCAGGGTTGCAGGACTATGAGGTCAGAAGCTGTAGAGGAAAGGTCTCCTGAGGCTATGAGGCCAGTGACAGTCCTATGGACAGTACTGTGGACAGTAGCTCGATGTTCAGTGGTGGGGTCATGGTCCAGGAGTAAGTGGGAAGAAATACCAGTCTGAAAGTTGGCACTGAGCCTCTGCAAGGAAGAGGTCGGTGCGCCAAACAACAACAGCACCACCCTTGTCTGCAGTTTTGATGACAATGTCGGGGTGAGACGTGAGAGAACGGAGAGCAGCAAGTTCAGAGGAGGACGGGTTAGAGTGAGTGAGGGAGGGAGGGCATCGAGAAATTGAGATGGTCAATGTCTAGCCGATATTATTCAAAAAAAGATCAAGAGCGGGTAAGAGGTCGGAGGGAGGTGTCCAGGAGGAGGGAAAATGCTGGAGGCATGTGAAAGGGTCTGCTGGTCGGTGGTGGGGTGGGGTGGGGGAAGACTCCTGGTCAAGGAAGTGAGCCCAGAGGCGAAGGCGATGGAAGAAGAACTCAAAGACATGTCAAGCGAGAAATTCATTGAGATAGGGGCGTCGGAGGACAGAGCTGAGACCTTTCCGGACTGCAGAAGTTTCAGCGTTACGGAGAGGAAGGTCAGAGGGTACAGTGAATACATGGCAAGGGGTCAGATCAAAAAGGGTGTGGTCAGAGGGGAGTGTAGGGGAAGAAGGATCTGGAGGTGCATTAGTCCCCATCAGCTGTTGGAGCTTCCACCTGAAAGGAAGAAAACAAGTTTTTGTTAATGCGTCGGATACCACGAAGGATGAAATGAAACGGCGGAATAGAACAGCTTTGAGAAAAGGTGAGGTGGTGCTTCAGGAGAGAGAGAGGTCCAGTGTGCACATGTGGCAGCACATAGCACTGCTTGTGGAACTCAGGATGCGGCAAGCACAGCAGTCCGAGGAATGCTGTATTTCTCACAGATGGCTGTACTCTTCGGTGGATTCAAAACATGAAGGATGAAACTTCATTTGGAATACACGTGGAATACTTCTGAACCGGAGACATTCACTGAGGAAGGAGATGTGGTTGTGAAAACGTGTTTTGGTCGAGAACTTATCAAATACCAGGAGTGAAATAGAACACAAGGAAGGTGAACAAGGTAAAAGTGACAAACGGAAATCCACCGGAGAGAAGAGCAGAAGTTCTTCAACGTAGGCATTCCTGGAAAAGAGGTGGCTGTGAATTAAACACTAAAATAAAAGCAAAATACTGCAGTTTCTGAAAATCTAACATAAAAACAACAAGTGCTGGCAATACTCAGCAGGTCTGGCAGCATCTGTGAAGAGAGAAGCAAAGTTAACTTTACAGGTCTGTGACCTTTCATCAGAACTGGCAAAGGTTCGAAAAGAATTAGGTTGCAAGCAAGTGCACGGGATTGCGGTGGGTGGAAGAACAAAGGTGAAGGTGTTCGATAGGACAGAGGGTAGGAGAGATTAAATAACAAAGCAGTCCTGGGACAAAGGCAAGGAGTGTCTTAGTGCTTGTGGTGAAAGACAAAGCATTAGTCCAGAGAGAGTGTTAATAGCAGAATACTGAGCAGTTCTGACTACATGAAAAGCAGGCACATGGTTAAAAAATAAAATGTGAATTATTTTCTAACCTTTGCCATTTCTGATGAAAGGTCACAGACCTGAAATGTTAGCTTTGCTTCGCTCTCCACAGACCTGCTGAGTCTTACAAACAATCTTTGATATTTGCTCTTGTACTCAAAACCCTTTTGTGATGAAGGTCAATGTGCCATTTGCCTAATTAATTGCTTGCTACACCCGCATGCTAGCTTTTACTAACTCCTGAACAACAACACCCAGTTCCCTTTGGACATCAACATTTTCCAACCTCTCACCTTTTAGGAAATACTCTGCCTTTCTGTTTTTTCTATCAAAGAGGACAAATACACGCGCTCATATTATATTAAATTTGTCCAGTTCTTGTCCATTCACTTCGCCTGTCCAAGTTCCTTGAGGTCTCCTTCTATCATCCTCATAACTTACATTTCCAACTAGTTTTGTGTCATCAATTTCTTCGATATTACATTTGGTCACCATATCCGAATTATTTTTTAGAGACGATGAATAGCTGTGGCACCAGAATTGATTCTTGTGATACAGAACTAGTTACAACCTGCCATCCTGGGAATGAACCATTTATTCTTACTCTCCGTTTCTGTCTGTTAACCAATTCTCAGTCCATTGCAGTATATTATCCCAATCCCATATGTTCTAATTTTATTACCTCACCTGCTGTGTGGGACCTTATCAAACAGTTACTGAAAATCCAATATACACCACATCAACTAATTCTCCTTTATCAATCTTACAAGCAACATCCTCGTGAAACTCCAACAGGTATGACAAACATGATTTCCCTTTCATAACCGCATGCTGACTTTTCCCAATCATATCATTATTTTCTTAATATCTAGATATCGCATCCTTTATAATGGTTAGCATCTTTCTATCTAAGAAAGGTGATGGACAAGCAGCAAACAATCCATTTAAGTGGGATGTCTTCTCTTGTTGTACCTTAGTTGATGGCTGTGAAGGCAATTCTTGAGAGGTAGATTATGTGTGGGATGTGGCTGTGCATGTTAACTGTGTCCTTTAATTATGTAAAATCCACATGTTAGTTTATTTCTCAGAGCTGATCGACAGAACTTGGTGATGTGGCTCTCCACGGTATACACGGCCATTGAGTAAGTAAATTCCAACTATTTGTGTGTCTGTTTCAGGGCTGTTCTTCTACACTCATGGATATGGAGTGGCTGCAGGACATTCTGAAGGGGGATGGTTAACAGTCCGAGGTCGTGGTTCGCATTGGTAACAACGACATCGGTCGAAAGAAGGATGAGGTCCTGCAACAAGAATTTGGGGAGCTAGGTAGCAGATTAAAAAGCAGGACCTCAAAGCTTGTAATCTCTGGAATACTCCCCGTGCCGCGTGCTAGTGAGGGTACGAATGGGAGGATAGGGGCATATGAATGCGAGGCTGAAAAGATGGTGCAGGAGAGAGAGTTTTAGATTCCTGGATTACTCGGTCTGTTTCTGCCAAATGTGGGACCTGTGCAGGTTGGATGTGTTGTACCTGAACCAGAATGGAACCAACATTCTTGCTGAGAGATTTGCTCATGCTGTTGGTCCGGGTGTGGGTGGGGGTGGTGAGCGGTTAATCTAATTTGACAGGAGGATGGGATATAGGCTGGAGGTAGAGTAGAGGGTGATGCATAGTCAAATATAGAAGAGAAGCTATGTCAGCCCGGAAGGCAGATCAAATATAGACCTGTTCAGGCAGCAGCGAATAATGCAACGCTGTATTATCTGGTACCTCTCCTGCGGCCAGAGAGGATATGAAAATATGTGTCAGAGTCCCTGTTATCTCATCCCTTGCCTCACATAACAGCCTGGGATAGATCTCATCTGGGTCTAGGACAGTATCCACTTTTAAGCTCGCTAAACCAGCTAATCCCTGCTTCCTTCCAATGCTAATTTATTCGAATATTTTACAATCCCCTTTCCCCACATCGTCCCTCTCCATAGTGAACACAGATGAAAAATAACCATTTAAAACCTCACCTATATCCTCTGTCTCCACACACAGATTGCCAAATTCGTCCCTAATGGGTCCCACTCTTTCCCTGGTAATCCTCTTGCCCTTAATACACTTATAAAACGCCTTAGGATTGTCCTTTATCTTGTTTTCCATTGTTTTGCATGTCCCCTCTTCGCTCTCCTAACAGCTTTTTTTTGTTACCCGTCTGCACATTCTATACTCCTCTAATGCCTCCGCTGTTTTCAGTGCTCCGAATGTGCCATAAGCCTCCTTTATTTCCCAGATCCAATTATCTATCTACCTTGACATCTAGGGGTCCTTGGACTTGTTTGTCCTTCCCTTCGCCTTAACGGGTTCACGTTGGCTTAGATCCCTCACTAATTCCTCTTTGAATGACTCCCACTGGTCTGATGTAAACTTTCCTACAGGTAGTTGCTCCCAGTCCAGTCTGGCCAGATACTGTTTTACCATTTGGAAATCGACCTTCCCCCAATTCAGTCCCTTGATTTCCGGCCCGGCTTTGTCCATTTCCATAAATACCTTAAATCTTACAGAGTTAAGTTCATTATCCCCGAAGTGCCCCCCGACACAACCCCCCCCCAACCCACCCCCACACCCCTCCCACCAACACTACACTTCTACCACTTGCCCGGCTTTATCCCCTAGGATTAGGTCCAGTATTGCCCCTTCCCTTGTAGGACTTTCTACGTACTGGCTGAAAAAATATCTCCTGTAAGCATTTTAAGAATTCTGCCCCCTTTAAACCTTTTTACACGAAGACTATCCCAGTTAATATTAGGTAAGTTGAAATCCCCAACAAATAATACCTGATTATTTTTACACATCTCTGGGATTTGCCTATATATTTGCTCCTCTATCTCTCCCTGACTGTTTGGAGGCCTGTGGTACATTCCCAGCCAAATGATTGCCCCTTTTCGTTTTTAAGTTCTACCCTTTTGGCCTCATTTGAAGAACCTTCCAAGGTCTCATCCCTCCCTACTGCAGTAATTGACTCCTTGATCTACAGTGCAATGCCACAACCTCTTTTGTTTCTTCCCCTGTCATGGCTGAAGATCCTGCACGCTGAAATATTGAGCTGCCGGTACTGCCCCTCCCTCAACTGTGTCGTAAAAGGCTGGAAAATGGGATCACAATGGGTGCTTCATGGCCAGCACAGACACGATGGGCCGAAATTCCTGTTACTGTGCTCTCTAACCCTATAACTCTATGAGTCTATGTGGCTCTCCTCTGTACCTGCTTGTATTCGGTAATTAGTCTCCTAATATTAGAATGCCTCCCTCAGAACAGATCTACTGCACTCTGGGATGTGTCTGTCCTCTTTAACATTTGCAATTCAGTAATGAAATTTCAAATGGTCAAGTGTCTCTTTCATGGCTGTTCTACTATACTAAGAAATGTCGCTCCTCTCTGCAACTGTGATCACTCCATAATTAAATTCCAAAAGTGGGAGTGTCTCTTTCCGGACTGATCGACTGCAATTTTGGATGTGGCTACCCTCTTTAACTCTGTTCATTGGGCAATTAATTAAAAAATATTAGAGGGTTCCCCTCCGTGCTTTTCGACTGCACTGTGGGTGTGGGTGTCCTCTTTGACTGTTATCTGTCAGCAATTAAACTACAAATGTGAGAGTGCCTCTCTCAGAGCTGCTCCACTGCCCTCTGCGATGTGGCTGCCCTCTGCCTGCTTTCGTTCAGTAATTATAGTAAAAATGTTAGAGTGTCCCTCTCTGAACTGATCAACTGCACTCTGGGATGTGGCTGTCTAATTCAACCATGATAATTCATCAAGTAAATTTCAAAGGCTATAGTGCCACTCTCAGATCTATTCCATTGCACTATGTGATGTGGTTATACTCTTCAACTGTGTCCATTTAGTTACTGAATTCCAGCTGTTAGGGTGTCTATTTCAGGGCCTCTCTACTGCACCCTTCATTGTGGCTGTGCTCTACAATTGTGTCTATTCATTAATTACACACCATTAATTGCACACCAAATGTTATGGTGTCTCTCTCAGGACTGATCTATTGCTCTCTGTGATGTGGCTGCCCTCTTTATCTGTGACCATTCATGAACAGAACTCTGCTAAAAATAAAGTGTTATTTTTGTTCTAAAATCGTCGACTTCGGTGTGTTAAAAAAGGAGGAGAAAAACGATTTTCAGTGGACTTACAAATAGCTGCACATTTTGGATGATGGCTTTGTACACAATAATAGGACAGCAAGCAGTTACAAAGAAGTCAACCGGGCCGGGGGGTGTGGGGGGGGGGGGGGGGGGGGGCGGGGCGGGGATTGACCTCCTCAAAAACTCATTTTGAATGACAGTGGAGACACTGTGCCTGGTCACGTGATCGTCTATTGACGGCTTTTTGTTTTCACTTTGGACTTTTATAAACCAGTGAGTTGGACAAAAAGCAGACATTTTGAAACTTCGACCTCACCTGCCTGTAGACTATAGGAAAATACTTATCTAAGAAAATAAACATAGGAGCAGAAATAGCCCATTTTGCCCCGCAAGCTTACCCCACCATTCAATAAGTTCGTGGCTGACCTACCCCAGACCTCAGCTCCTCTTTTGTGCCAGCTCCTCTTCGCCCTCAACTTCCCGATATTTCAATAAATCTATCTACCTCCTCTTTACATATTTTTAATGATCTAGCTTCCACAACAATTCCAGGCGTTCACTACCCTCTGATCGAAGAAATTTCTTCGCATCTCAGTTTTAAATGATTGTCCCCTCATTCTGTAACTATGTCCCCTAGTTTGAGATTCCCCCGCTAGTGGAACCATCTTCTCAACATCTACCCTGTCAAGCCCCCTCAGAATCTAGTACGTTTCAATAAGATCACCCCTCATCCTTCTAAACAGTCATGAATAACGGCCTAACATTTCTGGCCCTTCTTGATAAGTCAACCCCATCATACCAGGAATCAGCCCGAATAACATCCATTATCCACTTGCTTGCTGTCACTCAGCCAATTTTGCATCCATATTGCTACCAACCTTGTTATTCTATGAGATACAGTTTTCTCACAATTCATTTTATGTGGCACTGTATCAAATGCCTTTGGAACGTGCATGTACACCACATCAACATCATTGTCCTCATCAACTCGCTCTGTTCCCTCCGTAAAAACAACTCCAGCAAGTTAGTTAAACATGATTTCCCTTTAAGAAATCCTTGCTGGATTTCCTTAGTTAACTCGCATTTGTCCATGTGACTATTGGTTTTGTTCCAAAATATTTTTCAAGAAGTTTTCCCACCACCAAAGTTAAACTGATATCCTGCTGTTGCTCTACTTATCTTTACACCCTTTTCTGAACAAGCTGCAACATTTACAATTCTTCAATCATCTGGCAGCACCCCAGAGTCTAAGGAAGACTGAAAAATTATGGCAAGTGCCTCTACGATTTCCACGCTCACTTCCCTCAGTATCCTCGGATGCACTTCATCCGGCTTTGGTGCATTAGCCACTTTAAGTACAGACAGCTTATCTAATACTTCCTCTTTATCAATTTTAAACCCCTCTAGTGTCTGACCTGTTTCCTCTTTCAACACTGCCTTGGTTGCATCTTCTTCCTTGGTAAAGACAGATGCAAAGAATTCATTTAATACTTTCGCTGTGCCCTCTGCTTCCATGTATAAATCCCCTTTCTGGTCAGTAAATGGCACCACTCCTCAATTCACCACCCGTTGACTATAGAAAACGTGGACATTTCCTATAATGCGAGCTGTCAGTCTCTTTTCATGCTATCTCTTTGCTTCTCTTCATTACTTTTCGACTTCCCCTGTGGACCTTTTATATTCGGCCTGGTTCTCAATATTGTTTTCTACCTGGCATTTGTCACAAACACCCTTCTCTTCTTTATCTTAATCTCTACCTCTTTTGTCATCCAAGGAGCTCTGGGTTTGTTTGCCCTAATTTTCCCCCTCGAAGGAAGACACCTTGACTGTGTCTGAACTATTTCTTCATCCACGTTAGCACATTGTTGATGCATCGGTTTTCCTGCCAGGTTTGGACTCAGCTTCATTCTTACCCCATTGAAATTGGCCTTCCCCCAATTAGTTATTCTTACCCTGGATTGCTCTTTGTCCTTTTCTATAGTCAGCCTAACCATTATGATACAATGATCACTATCTTCTGAATGCTCTCTGACTGACACTTGATCCGCTTGGTCCACTCATTCCCAAGAACCAGGTCTAGCAGTGATCCTTTCTTGTTGGACTAGCAACATACTGTTGAAGAAAATTTTCATCAACACACACCAGGAACTCTTGCTCCTCATTGCCCTTGACACGACGATTCTCCCAGTCTATGCTGGTTAATTAAAGTCCCCCATTAAAACTACCCTATAATTTTTGCACTTCTCTGTAATTTCCTTGGAGTTTTGTTCCTCCACCTCCTTCCTACTAACTGGTGGCCTGTAGAAGTCACTGAGCAATATAATTGAACCTGTTTTGTGCCAGAGCTCCAGCCAAATTGATTCTGCCCTCGACCCCTCTAGGACATCCTTTTTCTCCAGCACTACAATGCCCACCTTAATCAATACCACTACTCCGGCCTCTTTTATCCCTTTCCTACCTTTACTGAACACCTTGTATCAGGTTATATTTATCACCCTGTCCTGCCCATCATTGAGCCAGGTCTCTGTTACAGCCACAACATCATATTTCCAAAAAGAAATCTGCGCCTGTACCTAACCAGGCTTATTAATTACACTCCGGGGATTCACATACGTGCACATTAAACCTGATTCAGACTTGATTACTGTGTCCCTTACTCTAACCCACCTAATAATGTATTATTCTCTCCTCTCGTGCTATCTATCTCCCCAGTATTCTGTGCTCCTTGGTATTCCTCTCTGATACTTGCTCCTGTTTCCCAATCCCAGTCAAGTTACCAGTTCTCCTTTCCTGAGCTCTCTCTCACGCTCGCATCCCACTGACAATTTAAATTAAACCCTTCCCAACAGCACTAACAAATCTCCCTGCCAGGATAATCGTCCCAGTCCTGCTAAGATGCAACCTTGTGCAGGTACAAGGTACTGGTCCCATCTGCTCCAGGAGCACACCCAATGTCTCAGAAATCTGATGTCCTCCCTTCTATACAAGTTCTCCAGCCACGTGTTGAATCGTTGGATTCTTCAATTATTATGCTTACTTGCACGTGGGACTGGGAGTAATACTGAGATTACTTATTTTGAGGTCCTGCCTGTTCATATCCTTCCTCGCTCCCTAAAAATCTGCTTTCAGGACCTCATCCTCTTTCTTACCACATTTCATTCACATTTTCTTTTATATTCCTGATTCTTTATCGTCTGAGGAATTTTAAATTATACCCGTTCGATATCAGTCTATGCAGTGCTTCTAATACTGATGCCTAGGCTCTATACTCACCCCTCTAGTGTCGGAACAACAAATTAGAGATACAGCACTGAAACAGGCCCTTCGGCCCACCGAGTCTGTGCCGACCATCAACCACCCATTTATTCTAAGCCTACACTAATCCCATATTCCTACCAAACATCCCCATCTGTCCCTATATTTCCCTACCACCTACCTATACTAGTGACAATTTATAATGGCCAATTTACCTACCAACCTGCAAGTCTTTTGGCTTGTGGGTGGAAACCGGAGCACCCGGAGAAAACCCACGCAGACACAGGGAGAACTTGCAAACTCCACACAGGCAGTGCCCAGAATCGAACCCGGGTTCCTGGAGCTGTGAGGCTGCAGTGCTAACCACTGCGCCACTGTGCCGCCCCAAATGTTCACCGCTTCTCTCTGTATTATGTTCCTCAGCCAATATCATCTCCATACCCTCACTGCCCCTTTAATCCACGAAGTTCAGACTTCCCAATGAGTTTATTAAATGTTACTTGATTCCACGGCTTTTCATAGTCCATATAAAAAGCATCAACAGTGCAATCCTCATCAACTCTCTCCAATGCGACAGCAAACGACTACACCGCCATTGACAGACATGATTTACCATGAACATATCTGTGTTGCTTCTCATTTATAATCTCATGCTTTTAGTAAACCGCAATTATCTAGTCCCAGATTATAGACGCGAAGAATTGCCCCAACATTTCACGAGGTTTGCCGAATGGGGCTGTAATTACATGGTGTATCCTATCGCTACTGTTTTGTTAAACAGTGCTTAACATTTGCAACCCCCAGCCCTCCAGCACCACGCCCACTTTATTGTGGTACAGACTGTGCTGTATTGGAAGGAGTTAACTGCACCTGTTTGTTCAGTGACTGTGATTAATGTCAGTCTCCATGGACCCAAATTGTGTAACTGGAAGTTTTACCTCTTCTATTAACAAGGGACACCTTTCAATGTGTTGCGCCATCATGTCAGAGGGAACATCGCCTCTGCACTAATAGCGTTCAGCGGCATCACAGAGAGGGAGGGAATACATTGGAATCTGAGAACAATAGATTTTAATGCTTCAACCATGGGTCAGAATCTGAGAACAATAGATTGGAATATTACAACAATGGGCCATAATCTGAGAACAATAGATCGGAATGCTACAACAATGGATAGGAGTTTCTCCTGGGAGTTTGTCTATCTTTCTGCATATTATGATCAGCTATCTCTGGACTGGCGGATTATGCTCGCACTTGCGATTATTCAATACTTTTATTACCCCATCCTGGCTATTGTTGCTGTCCCTGGTAAGCTTCACTATCCAGCTATTGATTTTATAAACCATGTTTAACTGTATTACTTCTCCTGCCATTTACTCTGCCCTCCTTGTTGTTGTTATTCCTGATAAGTCTCTGCATATGGCTCTTAACTCTAAAAAACATTGCCAACTGTACTTCTAATATACTGTTCTAATATACTCTCATCTTTACTACTGTTGGTGTCTCTGCTAATATTCTATATGCAGCTATTAGCCCTTTAAAACTGATTCATTATCTGTGCAGACCACATTTCATGGAATTACTGTTCTTCTCATCTAAGCTTTGTATTTATTTTGTTTTTTTATTTATTCATCCATGGGATGTGGGCGTCGCTGGCTAGGCCAGCATTTAGTACCCATCCCATATTGCCCTTGCGAAGGTAGTTGTGAGCTATCTTGCTGAATCACAAGTACATCCACAGTGCTGTTAGCAAGGGAGATTCCAGGACTTTGATCTAGCGACAGTGAAGGAATGGCTGCATAGTTCCAAGTCAGGACGGTGTGTGACTTGGAGGGGAAATTTCAGGTGGTGGTGTTTCCATGCAGGTGCTGCCCTTCTCCTTCTAGTTGGTAGAGGTCGTAGTTTTAGAAGGTGCTGTCTTAGAAGTCTTGGTACATTGCTGCAGTGCATCTTGTAGATGGTACACACTGCTGCCACTGAGCGTCGGTGGTGGAGGGAATGAATGGCAGTGGATGGGGTGCCATTCAAGAGGGCTGTTTGTCCGGGATGGTGTCGAGCTTCTTGAGTGTTGTCGGAGCTGCACCCATCCAGTAATCGGAGAGCACGCCATCACAGTCTGACTTGTGCCTTGTCGATGAAGGACAGGTTTTGGGAGTCAGGAGATTGAGTTACTCGGCGCAGGTTCCTAGCCTCCGACCTGTTCCTGTAGCCACGATATTTATATGGCTAATCCGGTTCAGGTTCTGCTCAATGGTAGCCCCTAGGATGTTGATGGTGGGGGATTCATCGATTGTCATGCCATTGAATGTCAGGAAGAAATGGTTAGATTCTCTCTTGTTGGATATGGGCATTGCCTGGCACTTGGATGGCGTGAATGTTACTTGCCACTTATCAGCCCAAGAATCGATATTGTCCGGGTCTTGTTGCATTTCTATATGGACTGTTTCAGTATCTGAAAAGTCGCGAGTGGTGCTGCACATTGTGCAATCATCAACAGACATCCCCACTTCTGACCTTATGATTGAAGGATGGTCATTGATGAAGCAGCTGATGACAGTTTTGCCCAGGACACTATACTGAAGAACTCTTGCAGTGATGTCCTGGAGCTGAGATGATTGACCTCCAACAACCATAACCATCGTCCTTTGTGCTGGGTATGTCTCCAACCAGCGGATATTTTTTTTTCTCTGATTCCCAATGACTTCAGTTTTGCGAGGACACCTTGATGCCATACTCGGACCAATGCTGCCTTGTTGTCAAGAGCAGTCACTCTCACCTCACTTCTTGAGTTCAGCTCTTGTGTCCATGTTTGAACCAAAGCTGCAAAGAGATAAAGAGCTGAGTGGCTCTGGTATAAGCCAAACAGAGCGTCACTGATCAGATTATTGCGAAGCAAGTACTGCTTGATGGCACCTTTGATGACAGCATCTATCACTTTACTGATTGTTGAGAGTAGACTGATGGTGTGGTAATTGACCGGGTGGACTTGTCCTGCTTTTTGCGTAGAGGAAATATTTGAGCAATTTTCCACATTGCCGGGTAGATGCCAATTTTGTAGCTGTACTGGAACAGCTTGGCTAGGGGTGCAGCAAGTTCTGGAGCACAGGTGTTCAGTGCAATTGCCAGAATATTGTCAGGGCCGATAGCCTTTGCAGTATCCAGTCCCTTCAGTTATTTCTTGATATCGTGTGGAGTGAACTGGCTGAATTCTGGCAGTTGTGACGCTGGGGAAACTAGGAGGAGGCCAAGATGGATGATTAACTCGGCATTTCTGGCTAAAGATTGTTGCAAATGCTTCAGCCCTATCTTTCACACTGATGTGCTGGGCTCCCCCATCATTGAGGATCGGGATATTTGTGCAGCCACCTCCTCCAGTTAGTTGTTTAATTGTCCAACACCAGTCACGGCTTAATGTGGCAGGACTATTGAGCTTAGATCTGATCCGCTGGTTATAGGACTACTTATATCTGTCTATCACATGCTGCTTACACAGTTTGGCACGCAAGAAGTCATGTGTTGCAGCTTCACGAGGTTGATACCTCATTTTGAGGTACGCCTCGTGCTGCTCCTGTCATGCTCTCCTGCACTCTTCATTGAACCAGTCTTCTGGCTTGATGGTAATTGCAGACTGGGGGATACGCCGGACCATGAGGTTATAGATTGTGGTTGAGTACAATTCTGCTCCTGTTGCTGGCCCACGGCGCCTCATGTATGCCCACTTTTGCATTTCTCTATCTGTTCTATATCTATCCCATTTAGCACAGTGGCTTTGGTCAACATCACAAATTCCTTTCCCTATCTACTGTCGCCATCCCCCCACTAGACCAATGACTGACGCTGAACCAGACTGTTCACAACCTCGACGATCTCTATGACCCGCAACTGAGTTCTGATCCTATATCCTCTTCAGTACCCATTATATCTACTACCACCTACATAATATCACCCGTTTCCACCTCTGCATAAACCTGTCTGCTGCACAAATCATCATCCAAACATTTGCTTAATACAGATTCCCAATGCTTCCCTGTGCACCCTCCCAGATACTACCTTCATAAATTACAGCCCACCTAACAATGTACTGCCCGTATCCCAGCTCACAACAAATCCCAATCGACAGTCGCTCCTGTGCTGACTGAACTACAATGGTTCCCCATCCAGCAGAACCTCAGTTTTAATACTCTTAGTCTTGTGTTTGAATCCATACATGGCCTCCCCCTCCAATTAATCCCATTCCCCTATCCGCTTCCCATATTCCTACAAGTTGTCCCCCTTTAAGCATTCATCAATTCTCTTTGATTCAATAAGGAGGTAGTCACAGAGCTGTTTCACCTTCTGCAAAACGACCAGGAGATGCGTACCAGGGCAAGGATGGCGCAGCCAGTGGCCTTTACTGTTACAGTTTCATTGAACTTCTCTGCACTCCGAGCTATGCAGGCAGGAGCCGGCAACGGATCCAGTGTTTCACTGTATACTGTTCATCGTTGCGTCCGGGAGATGACAGATGTCATCTAATACTGGGTGAGGCGAATATATTGTTTTCTCCCTCTGCAGGGAGCAGCACGATGTGAGGTCCCAGGGCTTTGCCAGGACAGCGGGATTCCCAATGGTGTACGTGGCTCTGTGGAGCTTCGCATGTCGATGGGGAAAGGTAAAGGATCTGAAAGAACTCTCACTCCATTATTGTACAGCTGCCGTGTGACCATGCACAATATATCATTTCGGTGAATGTCCACTAGTCTGGAAGCAGCCATGATACCTTCATTCGAAGCAGTGGGTATTCCCAACGTCTTCGACCCTCCAAGGAGAACCAAAATGTGGTTTTCCAGAGACAAAGACCACCAACTCGATCCATAGCTAATGAATTCTCCTCGCCCATACACCCACCCTTTTGTCGCCAACCAACCATGCAAAAATAACACATCTTTAACGTTAAAAATGGAGCCAACAGATCCATCGTGGAGCAAACAATCGGCGTGATGAAGCACTGCTTCCAATGCGTGAACCGCCCAGGGCGCGCACTCCAGTACACGCTGGAACAGGTGCACAACTTTGTGGTTTTCTGATGCACCCTTCATATCATTGCCATCATGGCAACACAGAAATCGGAAGCCCACTCATGCAGTGGAGGAGGAGGAGGATATTATCTGGATCCCTTTAACCCAGACAAGTTGTGAGAAAGTTCCTGACAACACTCCAGTACAAATGGGATAACTTTTTTCTTGCACCAATGACTCACCCATTCAGCAAGAGTAAGAGTAAGAGGGGACATCAGATACGCTCCATCACAGGAATAGAATTAACAATAGAAGTAGACCAAGCGGCTCCTCGAGCCTGCTCCACTATTCAATAAGATCAGGGATGATCTGTTTCTGTCTCGAATTCCACAATCTCATCGACCCCGATAACCGTTGATTTCCTCATCTAACAGTAATCTATCCACCTCGCCTTGAATAATATTCAACACCCTGCCTCCACCGCCTGTACAAAGACATTTTCCTTCGTCCTAGAGGTGTCTGGCAAAGAACCATCGAAAAATTACAGCACCGAAGGAGGCAAGTCAGCCCATTGTGTTTGTGCCTGCCCAAAAAAAAACTAGCCGCCCAATCTAATCCCACCTTCCATCACCTGGTCCATAGCCTTGCACGTTCCAGCACTTCAGATGCTTGTCCACGTACTTTTTAAAAGAATTGATGCTTTCTGCCTCCACTACCGTTCCTGGCAGTGAACTCTAGACAACTACCACCCTCTGGGTGAAAATCGTTCCTCATGTCCACACTAATCCTTCTACCAATCAACTTAAATCTGTTCCCCTGGTAATTGACCTCTCCACTAGCGGAACCAGGTCCTTCCTGTCTGCTTTATCTAGGCCCCTCATCATTATGCACACGTCAATTAATTCACCCCACAGCCTTCTCTGTTCTAAAGAAAACAAACCTGGCCTATCTAATCTTTCCTCATAGCTCAAACTTTCAAGATCTGGCAACATTCTTGTAAATCTCCTCTGGACATCTTCCAGAGCAATTATGTCCTTTCTGCCATGTGGTGATCAGAACAGTATGGAGTACTCCAGCTGTGACTTAGCCAGTCTTTTATACTGTGGGAGCATTATATCCCTGTTGTTGTATTCTATACCTGACCAATAAAGGAAATCATTCCATGTGCCTACTTCACCACTCTATCTACCGATCTATCTACACCATCAGCGACCTGCAACGTCTCTCACCTCTTCTAATCCTCTCAATATCCTCACGTTTATTATATATTTTCTTGCTTTATTTGCCCTCCCCAAATGCATTACCTCACACTTATCTGGGTTTAATTCCATATGCCACTTTTCTGCCCACTCAACCAAACCACTGATATCTTTCAGGAGTCTATGACTATCCTCTCCACTATCGACTCCCAATTCTTGTGCCATCGGCAAATTTCCCAATCATTTAATTCCAAATCATTAATATATACCGCAAACAGCAAAGGTCCCAACACTGAGCCCTGTGGAATGCCACTGCAATCAGCTTTCAATTATCAACAACAACCGTCAAAGTCTAGCCTTTGTTTCCTATCTCTGAGCCACTTATGGATCCAAGGTGCGGCATTCTCCTGAATCCCGTAGGCGTTCATTTCACTGATCAGTGTGCCATGTGAGACCTTGTCAAATTTCTTACAAAAATCAATGCGATGCTTGTTGTAGAATATGGAATTTATTTTTGATTTGTTTTGAAATGCTTGTACGTTTTAAACTCTAAGCTTTATTTAATGAAAGAAAAAGAAGGACATCTCTTAATTAATATCAAGGGCTAGCCTTCCCTATCTGTGCTCGCTGACCCTGCTGCAATCATTGGAGATCGGGTGTCCAGCGATGGTTATGGTTCCAGATAAGGTGTAGGACACGCAATGCACCCTGAATGTCAACGGAACACCATCATACTTAAGAGGCATCTGAGTCTCCAGCCATTGACCTGGTACAAGTCCTGGTGTAGTACTGACTGTGGCCCCCCTCCCTCAGTGACTGACCACACTACTTGTCTGGGGATCCAGCGATGGGTCTGGTCCCTGGCTTGGTGTAGTACAAGAAATAGGGCCTGCTTCCTGTCTTTCCCGCCATCCCCGCCACCCTTACCTGGTACTGGGTCTCCAGACAAATGGATGCTCCCAGACCTGGTGTAGTACCGGCAGCGGCCGCCTATCCCAGATTGGCTCTGGTAATCACAATGCAAAGTCATAGTAACTGCGGCTCCAGTGATGGCCTGGTCCCAGGCCTGGTTCAGTAACATCAGTAATGCCGTTCAGTGACTGGCCTCAGCGAACCCGCCATGCTTAGCTGAGGTCCAGGTCTGCAGCAATGTTCCTGCCTCCAGGCCTGGTGTCGAATCAGTAATGGGTCCCACTCCCACACTGATCCAGGTGACACGCCACACCTGCTGTTTGGGACTCCAGTGATAGACCTGGTTCTGAGGGCTGATGTAGCATCGTCAGTGGCTGCTGCTCGGCGGTTGCTTTTTGGCATCCCTACAACATTTATCGGGGATTCATATGCCCAGAAATGGTCTTGGTTCCAGGCCTGCTGCAGTAATGGCAATGGCTCCAACGCCGAACAGGCCCCAGTGACACCACCACACTTATCAATGGTCTGGTTCTGCAGCTATAGTCCTGGTCCCAGGCTTGGTTTAGTGCCTGCAGTGGTCCCAATCCCAATTCTGAAGAAGTGTCCCGAACCTGAAACGTTAACTCTTCTTCTCTCTGCACAGATGCTGCCAGACCAGCATTTCTTGCTTTTATGCCCTAAACCCTGTATAGCCCTGGAGATGCTGCGGTACTCAACCGAAGTCTGTCGCTCCTTTTCTGGATTTTCTCCAAGGGCTGGTCCAATATGGCCAGTGGCCTCCTATTCCTGACTGTCGCTGCTGATCCTGCGTCACTTAACTGAAGTCGAGATTCCAGCTATAGTCCTGGTAACGGGCCTCGTCTGGTGCCAACAGTGGTTACCCTGCATCCTGATGGTTCCCGGCCCCCTTTCTTCACTTACCTGGGTTCCGTGTCTCCAGAAATGCTCTTGGCCTCAATCCTGGTTTAGTGATGGCAGTACCCACCCCCTACTGTTCCCAGAAAATCTGTCTCACTTTTCTACGGTCCATGGCTCCAGCGATGTATCAAATTCCAGGTCTGGTGTCGTCTCGAGCATTCGGCCATTCCCTGTCTGGCTCCGGTGACTTTGCCATATTTACCTGGAGTTCAGGTCACCACGATGGTCCTGTTCTCAAGTTCAGTACCGGTAGTGGTCCTGGCCTCCAGCGACTGTCCTGCTCCTAGGCCTAGTGCTCTAATGGTAGAATTGCCTGTACCCTGACTGACCCTGGTGACCGCATCCCATTATCTGGGGCCTGAACTTCAGCAGTAATCTTTATCCCAGTACCAAAAATGGCCCCAACTCACTCACAGGCCCCAGTGACTCTGCTACTCTCACCTGTTCCCATGTTTGGTGTAGTATAGTTAGTGACGCCGCTACCTGATGGGTCGCAGTGGTGCTGACACATTTATCTGTAGTCTGGTCTCCAGGGATAGTTGTCATCACAGGCCTGCTGTAGTGCCAGCAGCTCCACTGCTTCCAGTGGCATTGCCAATAGTACTGAGCTATTGGTCCTGTGACTGTTTAAGTCGTTTAAGCAGGCGGGATCTCCTTGATTAAATAGATCGGGACCAGGCACCGGGCAGTTAATTGCCCTAGTGCCGTTCAACTGAGTTGTGGGATTGTCCAAAAGACCGCGGTGGGGTTTCGTTCACCTTTTTGTCCTGTCATTTGGACCCTCGTTGGCTCCACTAAATTCAGCGGCTGTCTCTAACAGAAAGCTCTGTCAAAGGTATAGTAATTGAGTGCATCACTGAGTGTGTAACAAATCTACAAATGTCACCCATACTTCTTCAAGCTGCTGCTGTTATTTCCAAACTAGTGTTACGTTTATCTTCTTTGTAGCTAACTTAGTGATAATTAGGATTATTTGTTTCATTGAATTTGCAGTGGACTCATTTCCAATTATTGTTTTGAAATCATTGAATTCAGTGCTGCTTGTCACAGGCAAGGGAATCCCTCAATCAATCCAGCACTGAACGTTCTATACAAGACCAAAGTGCAGAGGCTGCTGGAAAGCTGAAATAAAAACAGTAAGTGCTGGAGATGCTCAGCACGTCCGGTAGCATCTGTGGAGGGAGAAACAGACTTAATCGTTTAGGTCGCTGACCCTTTATCAGGACTGCGAGTTCTTTGAGATGGAACAATTTTCAACCCAAGCAGGGAAAAGGCCAAATGAGCAGGATTATGATTAGCGACGAGTTCAACAATTTCAGCATCATCCTTTTGTCTTTTAATCTCTCCTTCCTTCCAACTTGTCACAGACCTTCTAAGTTTTTCCTTCAATGTCAATCATGTGTAGGATTGCCGGACACAGTAACACATTTGAAAATCTCAGTCAGTCCTCAATCAAGCTGGTAACTTTGCTCCCAGCCTGATAAATAATGTGTCTGTTTATTTCCCTTCCTCAAAGTTAACTTGGTGACGATTGTCATCCTGTCTCGAGGCAAGTGCGGTCTTTCCAAATGTGTCACTCACTATCTGGTGGCCATGGCAGCAGCGGATCTACTGGTCATTATATTCGACCTGATACTGAGGCACATTCCCGTTGTTTACAATGAACAGTTTTATTTCCGGGATTCCATCCACGTTTGCAATATCCATGCCATCCTGCTTTATGCAGCCACAGACTGTTCTGTCTGGTTCACCGTCACTTTCACCTTTGATCGATTTGTGGCCATTTGCTGCCAGAAGTTGAAAATAAAATATTGCACCGGGAAAACGGCAGCTGTGGTTCTGGGAACAGTGACTGTGCTGAGCTGTTTAAAGAACGTTTTCTGGTTTTTTATGTTAACAGGTCAGTATATGATGTACAACCAACCCTGGTTTTGTGATATAACAGATGATGCTCTCTTCTCTCTGGTTTGGGCAGCAATCGAGTTCCTCCATAACATTCTAACCCCGGGGGTCCCATTTGTGGTGATTCTGCTGCTAAATATTCTCACCATCAGACATGTTTTGGTGAGCAGCAGAGGGCGCAGGAGACTCCGGGCTCACAGCAGTGCCGAGAGCCAGAGAGACCCAGAGATGGAGAGCCGACGGAAATCTATCATTTTACTGTTAGTTATCTCAGCCAATTTCATACTTTTATGGGCAATGTTAATGGTGGTTTTGATATGCACCAGAATACATTATATGAACTTTCGTGCTGGGTCTGTGACTCCACTTCCTGGTTCTGTGCGGGAAATGGCCTTCATGCTGCAGCTCCTGAGCTGCTGCACAAACACTGTGATTTATGCCGTGACCCAGACTCAGTTCAGAGAGCAGTTGAAGAAAATGCTGCAATATCCCTTTACACGAATTGCTAAGTTCATTCAATGATAAGAGGGACTGTAATCACTGACCGTTTCTGAGAGATTCTCGTTTTATTTCACTTTTTCAAACAGCCGGGGGTTGGGTCTGTCACTATAATTGCAGAGCGGGTCGGACTTGCCGCAGTGGTGTCACAGCAAGGGCAGGCTCTGTTCACAAGGTGACGGGGTATTTGGGCAGGGCCTGTTTCACAAGTGGAAGGGGTAGTTGGCCGGTGATTGTTGCTCCCGCTAATGGGGTAGTTTGCTCGGGCCCCTTCCACATGCTGACGGGGTAGTTGGTGGATATTGTTTTGCATGCTGACAGGGGCGTGGAGTGGGGCGGTTTGCGATAGGAAAAGAGCGAGTGCAGGACCAGTCATTATTTGGTGACATTGCAGGGAAGGGTTCTCTTTCCCAAGGTGATCGGGTCATGACCGCGGAACATGTTCTCCAAAGTGATGCGGGAATGGGCTCGGGGATGTTCCACATGGTGACGGGGCGTGGGGGTGGGATATGTTCCACTTGGTGATGGGGCTTTGTTGCAGGTTCATTTTCCCCTGTTAACGGGTGAGTGGGGGCGAGTCCTGTTACCTTGGTGACCAGGAGTGGAGCAGGGACTGTTCCCAATGGTGAAGGCAGAAGGGACAGGGTCTGAGGTCCCCAGCACCGCCCACCGTGCTCATGCACTGGAGCAGAGGGACTGCGCGAAGGGATCGCGTCAGGAGCGGCCCCACCTACCAGCTGTCTCCATAGCAACGAGGATAAAAAAACAACTGAAATAGAAAATATAGTGGGAATCTTCAGCTTGAATTCTTCATCATCATCTCGAACACATTAGAACACTTTATAATTCTTTGTAACACTTTGCAATTCTTTGTAACGCATTATGACATGCTCTAATCCATTGTAACATTTTGTCAGCCTTTATAATCTTCTACTATCCTTTAAAATTCTTTTTAATCCTTTATAGCCGTTCAGACACTTCATAACACACTGTAACCCTTTATGGCACTCTATAATCCTTCTTAAATAGTTATAGCACAGTTTAACACTTTATAATGGCTGCAGCCTTTATACAGCATGGTAAAACTTCAGAATCTTTCGAAACTTTTCTAATCTTTCAAATTGTTTATAATCCCTCAGAATCCTTCAAAAATCTTAAGCTTCCTTTATAATCCTTTCTAATACTTTTTAATCCTTTGTAACCCTTAATATCCTTCATAACAATTGATGGTAATTTACTCATCTTTGCAGCCCTTTAGCCTCTATTGAATGTTGCTGGAGGGCGCAAGGTGTAAAGAAGGGAGTTTGGTAAGTGAGTAGATTTTAAGGCTTAAAATCTTTAAAGTCTAGTTTTAATTGTGTTTACATTTGGCAATTAATTGAAATTGCTGTTTAAGTTAAGAGGCAAGTGAGGTTTCTTACAATTTTAACCAGGGATGTGCAAGCTCTCTAAGAGAAGCTGTAGCTAGTTAATTAGGTAGCTAGCTTAAACTGCTTTCTGAGCTCCAGCAAAGCTGACAGACCATTGTTTTCAGAGAGTGTAAATTCACTGGAGTCTCAGAGTTGCGTGTTTGCATTGATTGCTGCTGGAGGGCACAGAGTGTGAAAAAGGCAGTTTGTTAAGTGATGGAGTTCGGTGAGAAGGGAAACTACAAATTAATTAAAAGAAAATAAATGTTATCATATTAACACTAAAGATGGCAAGACAGGTGATATGTCACAGCTGCAGTGTGTGGGAGCTTCTGGGTGCCACGGAAATCCACGGCAACTACATCTGTAGTAAGTGTCTGCTGCGTGAGGTGCTATGCTCATATCCTTCAGCGGGCGGCCGAGCTGCAGAGTCTACGATGCATCAGTGAAGGGAAAAGTTACCTAGACACTTTGTTCCAGAAGGCAGTCCCTATAGATGGGGTCACCTGTTTTGGTCACTGATCAAGGAGAGTGTGACTGCAAGTCAGACAGGGAAGGGGGTCAAGAAGGTAGCAATGCTAGATCCTCGGCCCTTGCAATTGGCAAACAAGTTTGAGGTTCTTGCAGCGAGGGCTGTAGTTTGGATTGGCTGGCTGACCGTGGCACCATGGTACATTAAACCGTTCAAGTGGCGGGAGCAAAATCGAATGCAGTTGTAAAGGGGACAGTATAGTGAGGGGGTGGACATTGTTCTCTGCAGCAAAGAGGGAGAGTTCAGAAAGCTGTGTTGCCTTCTGGTGTCGGGGTTCTGGACTCTTCTCAGGGCTGGAGAGTAACTTACAGTGGGAGGGGGAGGATCCACTGATCGTGGTCCATGTAGGTACTAACAAAATAAGGAGGACAAGGAAAGAGCTTCTGCTTAGTCAGTATGAGGAGCCAAGCAACAAATTATGAAACAGAACCACAAATGTACTAATGTCAGGCTTATTACCTGCGCCATGTGCAAACAAATTTAGGTCAAATGAGATCAGAGAAATGTATGTGTGGCTCAAAGACTGTTGGCGAAGTGGATTCCTATCCATGGACTTTGACACCAGAACGAGGGAAAGAGGGGGCTGTATCGACAGTCTGCGCCTGAACCATGCTGGGCCCATAGCTCTAGCGAATCGCATAACTAGGAAAGTAGAGAAGGTTGCAAACTAAAGAGTTGAGGCAAGGAATGATGTGCTCAATCAAAGAGTAGAGACAAGGCAAGAGAGAAAGGGATGAATATGGAAAAGATAAACAGACTGTGACAGGATTGGACAGTAATGACAAATCTAAGCGTAAATCGGCAGACAAGGCTGGAGTTTACAAAAATAATAACAGGACAAAACTAAAGGTTGCGTATCTGAATGCACGTAGCATTTGAAAACAAAACAGATGAACTGATATCGCAAATAGAATTAACTAAACAATCTGATAACCATGATGGAGACATGGGTGCAGGATGACATAGCCTGGAATCTGAATATTGAAGGGGACATGACATTTAGGAAGAACAGGAAGTTAGGAAAATGTGGAAGGATAGCTCTGTTAATTAATGTTGGTATTAGCACATGTGATATGAATGACCTATGCTCAGGAAACTAGGATGTAGTCGCGGTTTAGGTGGAAATGAGAAACGGTAAAGGCAAAAAGTCACCAGTGGGAGAGTTGAACAGCTCCCCGAACAGTAACTCCAATGTAGGACGGCCTATAAAGAAATAAATATTCGGTGCTTGTCAGAAAGGTATGGCGATATTTAAGGGCAGAAATTAATCTACATATAGATTGGAACAGAAATCAGGTGGGCAAAGGTATCCAAGACGAAAAGTTCATCGAATGTCTTCAGGATAGTTTCTTACAACAGCACGTTCTGGAGCCAACCAGAGAGCAGGCTATACTAGACCTGGTATTGTGCAACAAGATAGGATTAATTAATGAAATCATCGTGGAGTGGCCACGAGGCAGCAGCGAGCATAATATGATTGATTTTTACACTCAGCGTGACGGAGAGAAGAGTGGGTCGAAGACAAGTATTTGAAACTTAAATAAGAACAATTATGAGGGCATGGAAACAGAGCTAGCAAAGGTGAAGTAGCAAAGCAGATTAGGTGCAAGTCAAGGGCGATGCAGTTGCAGAGTTGCAGTTACAGAACTTTAAGGTGGTATTTCAGAATATACAGAATAGATACACTCCAACGAGAAAAAAACAAATTCCAAGGGGAGGACCCACCATCAGTAGTTAACAAAAACCGTTAAAGATAGTATCAAACTGAAAGGAAAAAAAAAACATATAATTGTGCAAAGTTGGGTAACAGGTCAGAAGATTGGACAGAATATAAAAAGCAGCAAAGAACGACTAAAATTAATAAAGAGGGGAAAATAGAGCACAAGAGAAAGCTGACGAGAAATATTAAGACAGATAGAAAACGTTTATGTTTAAAAAAAAAGATTCAACCAAAAGATCATTGGGCTTATGGAAAGTGTTTATAGGGAAACAATAAGGGAAAATAAGGAGATGGCAGATGAATTGAACAGATACTTTGCATTGGTCTTTACAATAAAAGATACAAGCAGCATCCCAGAAATAGCTGTAAATCAGGAAATGGAAAGGAAGGAAGAACGTGAGAAAATTACAATCACCAGGGGAGTGGTGCAGAACAAATTGTTGGAGTTGCGGAATGACAAGTCCTCGGGTCCTGATGGACTTCATCCTCGGGTCTTTAAAAGAAGTGGCTCGTGAGATAATTGATGCGTTGATTTTCATTTCGCCAAATTCCCTACATTCGGGGAAGATTATATTAGACTGTAAAATATCCAATGTAACTCATTTATTCGGAAAAGGAGGGAGACAGAAAACAGGAAACTATAAGTCAATTAGCTTATCATCTGTCATAGGGAAGATGTTATACATTATTCTTAAAGACGTTATCGAGGGCACTAAGAAAAATTCAAGGGAATCAGGCACCGTCAACATAGTTTGCTGAAAAGGGTATCATGTTTAACCAATTTATTGGAGTTCTTTGAAGAAGTAGCACGTGCTGTGGATAAAGATGGACCTGTGGTTGCACCGTACTTAGATTTGCAGAAGGCATATGATAAGGTGGCACATCAAAGGTTTCCGTGGAATTTAAAAATTCATAGAGTAGGGGGTAACATTATGGCATGGATAGAAGATTGGCAAGCTAACAGGAAACAGAGAGTAGCATAAAATTGCCATTTTCTTGTTGGCAAGATGGAACGAATGGCGTGCCAAAGGGATCAGTGCTGGGACATCAACGTTTCACAATTTATATAAATGACTTGGATCAAGGGACCGATGATATGTTTTCTGAATTTACTGGTGGCACAAAGATAGGTAGGAAAATAAGCTGCAAAGAGGACATCAGGAGGCTACAAAGCGACATGGATAGGTTAAACGAGTGGTCAAATATCCAACAAATGGAGTTAACGAGAAAAAATGTGAAATCGTCCATTTAGGCAGATTAAATAAAAAATAATCATTTATCTAAATGGTGAGAAATTGCAAAGTGCTCTGGGTGGCCTCGTGCATGAATCACAAAAGATTAGTATGCAGGTACAGCAATTAATAAGGAAAGCTAAAAGACTTTTATCATTTATTGCGAGGGGAACTGCATACAGAAGTAAGAATGCTATGCGTCAGCTTTCCAGGGCATTGGTGCGACCACATCTGGATTGCTCTGCACAGTATTGGTCTCCTTATTTAAGGAAGGGCGTAAACGCATTGTAAGCAGACGACAGAAGGTTTTCATGACTTATACCTGGAATGGGCGAGCTGTCTAATGAAGAATGGTTGGACAGATAGGTTTGTATCGGCCGGATTTAAGAAAAATAAGTGGCGACTTGATTTAAACATAAACGATTCTGAGGGATCTTGACAGTGTGGAAATGAAGCTTCCACTTGTGGGAGAATCTAGAACACGAATCACTGTTGAAAATAAGGAATCGCCCATTTATTACACAGATGAGGGGATTTTATTTTCTCACAAAAGTTTGTGAGTCTTTGGAACTCTCCTCCTCAAAAGGCGGTTGAAGCAGAGTCTTTGAATATTCTTTAAGGTGGAGGTTGATAGATTCTTGATAAGCAAGAGGGCAAAATATTATTCAGGGTAGGCGGGAATGTGGAGTTGAGATACAAATCGATCATCCATGGACTTATTGAATGGTGCAGCTGGCTTTAGGGGCCGAATGGCCCACTCCTGCTCTTAATTCGTATGTTCATATGTAACTGGCTATGCCACGAACAAGTGGTTCCAGAACAGCTGGCAGCTACATTTCAATGTGGAAAACTGTCCAGGTATGCCCTCTCCACAAAAAGGAGGAACAATTGAACCCACTTAATTACGACCACATCAGTGTGCTGTCGGTCATCAGCAAAGTGATGGAATAAACATAGAAGCATAGAAAAATAGGAGCAGGAGTAGGCCATTCGGCCCTTCGAGCCTGCTCCACCATTCAATACGATCATGGCCGATCATCCAAACTTAGTAACTTGTTCCCGCTATCTCCCCGTATTCCTAGATCCCATTAGACCTAAGGACTATGTCTAACTCTTTCTTGAATATATTTAATGATTTTCCCCCACCTGCTTTCCATTTGTGGAGTATTCTACGGGTTCACCATTCTCTGGGTGAAGAAATCTCTCCTCATCTCAGAATTAAATGGATTACCCCTTATCCTTAGACTATGACCCCTGGTCCTGGACTCCCCCGCCATCGGGCACATCCTTCCTGCATCTAGACAGCCCAGTCCTGTTAGAATTTTGCAGGTTTCTATGCGATCCCCTCTCATTCTTCTAAACTCGAGGAAACACAAGCCTAATCGACCCAAGCTCTCTTCATAAGTCATTCCTGCCATCCCAGGAATCAGTCTGGTGAAACTTCGCTGCACGCCCTCCATAGCAAGAATACCCTTGCTCAGCGAAGGAGACTAAATATGCGCACAATACTAAAGAAGTGGTCTCACCAAGGCCTTGTGTAATTGCAGCAAGACATCCTTGCTCCTGTACTCGAATCCTCTCGCTCTGAAGGCCAACATACCATTTGCCATTGTTTACTGCCTCCTGCACTTGCATGCTTACGTTCAGCGACTGGAACTAAGGCTGCCCCTCAAACTAAGGCAGCCCCTCAAACTAAGGCAGCCCCTCAAACAAAGGCAACACATCAAAATAATGCAACACATCAAAATAATGCAACACATCAAAATAATGCAACACCTCAAACGAAGGCAACACCTCAAACTAAGGCAACACCTCAAACTAAGGAAACACCTCAAACTTAGGCAACAGTGAAACTAAGGCAAAAATTCAAACTAAGGCAACAGTCAAACTAAGGGAACCGTCAAACTAATGCAACACCTCAAACTAATGCAACACCTCAAACTAAGGCTAAACATCAAACTAAGGCAAAACCTCAAACTAAGGCAACACCTCAAACTAAGGCAAAACCTCAAACCAAGGCAAAACCTCAAACTAAGGCAACCCTCAAACTAAGGCAAACCTCAAACTAAGGCAACCCTCAATCAAAGGAAACCCTCAATCAAAGGAAACCCTCAATCAAAGGCAACCCTCAAACAAAGGCAACACCTCAAACTAAGGCAACACCTCAAACTAAGGCAACACCTCAAACTAAGGCAGCCGTCAAATAAAGGCAACACCTCAAATTAAGGCAGCACATCAAACTAAGGCAACACATCAAACTAAGGCAACACATCAAACTAAGGCAACACATCAAACGAAGGCAACACATCAAACTGAGGCAACACATCAAACGAAGACAACACATCAAACTAAGGTAACAGCGCAAAGTAATGCCATACCTCAAACTAATGCAATACCTCAAACTAATGCAACACCTCAAACTAAGGCAACGCCTCAAACTAAGGCAACACCGCAAACTAAGGCAACACCTCAGAATAGGCCAACACCTCAAACAAAGGCTCCCATCAAACGAAGCAATATCTCAAACTAAGGCAACACCTAAAACTAATGCAACACCTCAAACAAAGTCTACCATCAAACTAAGCAATATCTCAAACAAAGGCAATCCTCAAGCTAAGGCAAACCTCAGACTGAGGCAGCAGTCAAGACAAGGCAACTCTCAATTTAAGACAACCCTCAAACTAATGCAACACCTGAAACTAAGGCAACCCATAAACGAAGGCAATTCCTCAAACTAAAGCAATTCCTCAAACTAAGGCAACCCTCAAACTAAGGCAACCCTCAAACTAACGCAACCCTCAAACGAACGCAACCCTCAAACTAAGGCAACCCTCAAACTAAGGCAACGCTCAAACTAAGGCAACGCTCAAACTAAGGCAACCCTCAACAAAGGCAACACCTCAAACGAAGGCAACACCTCAAACGAAGGCAACACCTCAAACTAAGACAACACCTCAAACTAAGGCAACACCTCAAACTTAGGCAACACCTCAAACTTAGGCAACACCTCAAACTGAGGCAACAGTCAAACTAAGGCAACACCTCAAACTAAGGAAACACCTCAAACTTAGGCAACAGTGAAACTAAGGCAAAAATTCAAACTAAGGCAACAGTCAAACTAAGGGAACCGTCAAACTAATGCAACACCTCAAACTAATGCAACACCTCAAACTAAGGCTAAACATCAAACTAAGGCAAAACCTCAAACTAAGGCAACACCTCAAACTAAGGCAAAACCTCAAACCAAGGCAAAACCTCAAACTAAGGCAACCCTCAAACTAAGGCAAACCTCAAACTAAGGCAACCCTCAATCAAAGGAAACCCTCAATCAAAGGAAACCCTCAATCAAAGGCAACCCTCAAACAAAGGCAACACCTCAAACTAAGGCAACACCTCAAACTAAGGCAACACCTCAAACTAAGGCAGCCGTCAAATAAAGGCAACACCTCAAATTAAGGCAGCACATCAAACTAAGGCAACACATCAAACTAAGGCAACACATCAAACTAAGGCAACACATCAAACGAAGGCAACACATCAAACTGAGGCAACACATCAAACGAAGACAACACATCAAACTAAGGTAACAGCGCAAAGTAATGCCATACCTCAAACTAATGCAATACCTCAAACTAATGCAACACCTCAAACTAAGGCAACACCTCAAACTAAGGCAACACCGCAAACTAAGGCAACACCTCAGAATAGGCCAACACCTCAAACAAAGGCTCCCATCAAACGAAGCAATATCTCAAACTAAGGCAACACCTAAAACTAATGCAACACCTCAAACAAAGTCTACCATCAAACTAAGCAATATCTCAAACAAAGGCAATCCTCAAGCTAAGGCAAACCTCAGACTGAGGCAGCAGTCAAGACAAGGCAACTCTCAATTTAAGACAACCCTCAAACTAATGCAACACCTGAAACTAAGGCAACCCATAAACGAAGGCAATTCCTCAAACTAAAGCAATTCCTCAAACTAAGGCAACCCTCAAACTAAGGCAACCCTCAAACTAACGCAACCCTCAAACGAACGCAACCCTCAAACTAAGGCAACCCTCAAACTAAGGCAACGCTCAAACTAAGGCAACGCTCAAACTAAGGCAACCCTCAACAAAGGCAACACCTCAAACGAAGGCAACACCTCAAACGAAGGCAACACCTCAAACTAAGACAACACCTCAAACTAAGGCAACACCTCAAACTTAGGCAACACCTCAAACTTAGGCAACACCTCAAACTGAGGCAACAGTCAAACTAAGGCAACACCTCAAACTAAGGCAACACCTCAAACGAAGGCAACACCTCAAACGAAGGCAACACCTCAAACTAAGGCAACACCTCAAACTAAGGCAACACATCAAACTGAGGCAACACCTCAAACTAAGGCAACCGTCAAACAAAGGCAACACATCAAACTAAGGCAACAGTCAAACTAAGGGAACCGTCAAAGTAATGCAACACCTCAAACTAATGCAACACCTCAAACTAAGGCAAAACCGCAAACTAAGGCAAAACCTCAAACTAAGGCAAAACCTCAAACTAAGGCAACCGTCAAACTAAGGCAACCCTCAAACTAAGGCAACTCTCAATCCAAGGAAACCCTCAATCAAAGGAAGCCCGCAATCAAAGGCAACCCTCAAACAAAGGCAACACCTCAACTAAGGCAACACCTCAAACTAAGGCAACACCTCAAACTGAGGCAACACCTCAAACTAAGGCAACACCTCAAACTAAGGCAGCCGTCAAATAAAGGCAACACCTCAAATTAAGGCAACACATCAAACTAAGGCAACACATCAAACTAAGGCAACACATCAAACTGAGGCAACCCTCCAACTAATGCCATACCTCAAACTAATGCAGTACCTCAAACTAATGCAACAACTCAAGCTGAGGCAAAACCTCAAACTAAGGCAACAGTCAAACTAAGGGAACCGTCAAACTAATGCAACACCTCAAACTAATGCAACACCTCAAACTAATGCTAAACATCAAACTAAGGCAAAACCTCAAACTAAGGCAACACCTCAAACTAAGGCAAAACCTCAAACCAAGGCAAAAGCTCAAACTAAGGCAACCCTCAAACTAAGGCAAACCTCAAACTAAGGCAACCCTCAATCAAAGGAAACCCTCAATCAAAGGAAACCCTCAATCAAAGGCAACCCTCAAACAAAGGCAACACCTCAAACTAAGGCAACACCTCAAACTAAGGCAACACCTCAAACTAAGGCAGCCGTCAAATAAAGGCAACACCTCAAATTAAGGCAGCACGTCAAACTAAGGCAACACATCAAACTAAGGCAACACATCAAACTAAGGCAACACATCAAACGAAGGCAACACATCAAACTGAGGCAACACATCAAACGAAGGCAACACATCAAACTAAGGTAACAGCGCAAAGTAATGCCATACCTCAAACTAATGCAATACCTCAAACTAATGCAACACCTCAAACTAAGGCAACACCTCAAACTAAGGCAACACCGCAAACTAAGGCAACACCTCAGAATAGGCCAACACCTCAAACAAAGGCTCCCATCAGACGAAGCAATATCTCAAACTAAGGCAACACCTAAAACTAATGCAACACCTCAAACAAAGGCTACCATCAAACTAAGCAATATCTCAAACAAAGGCAATCCACAAGCTAAGGCAAACCTCAGACTGAGGCAGCAGTCAAGACAAGGCAACTCTCAATTTAAGACAACCCTCAAACTAATGCAACACCTGAAACTAAGGCAACCCATAAACGAAGGCAATTCCTCAAACTAAAGCAATTCCTCAAACTAAGGCAACCCTCAAACTAAGGCAACCCTCAAACTAACGCAACCGTCAAACGAACGCAACCCTCAAACTAAGGCAACCCTCAAACTAAGGCAACGCTCAAACTAAGGCAACGCTCAAACTAAGGCAACCCTCAACAAAGGCAACACCTCAAACGAAGGCAACACCTCAAACGAAGGCAACACCTCAAACTAAGACAACACCTCAAACTAAGGCAACACCTCAAACTTAGGCAACACCTCAAACTTAGGCAACACCTCAAACTGAGGCAACAGTCAAACTAAGGCAACACCTCAAACGAAGGCAACACCTCAAACGAAGGCAACACCTCAAACGAAGGCAACACCTCAAACTAAGGCAACACCTCAAACTAAGGCAACACATCAAACTGAGGCAACACCTCAAACTAAGGCAACCGTCAAACAAAGGCAACACATCAAACTAAGGCAACAGTCAAACTAAGGGAACCGTCAAAGTAATGCAACACCTCAAACTAATGCAACACCTCAAACTAAGGCAAAACCGCAAACTAAGGCAAAACCTCAAACTAAGGCAAAACCTCAAACTAAGGCAACCGTCAAACTAAGGCAACCCTCAAACTAAGGCAACTCTCAATCCAAGGAAACCTTCAATCAAAGGAAGCCCGCAATCAAAGGCAACCCTCAAACAAAGGCAACACCTCAACTAAGGCAACACCTCAAACTAAGGCAACACCTCAAACTGAGGCAACACCTCAAACTAAGGCAACACCTCAAACTAAGGCAGCCGTCAAATAAAGGCAACACCTCAAATTAAGGCAACACATCAAACTAAGGCAACACATCAAACTAAGGCAACACATCAAACTGAGGCAACCCTCCAACTAATGCCATACCTCAAACTAATGCAGTACCTCAAACTAATGCAACACCTCAAACTGAGGCAACACCTCAAACTAAGGCAACACCTCAAACTAAGGCAACACCTCAAAATAGGCCAACACCTCAAACAAAGGCTCCCATCAAACTAAGCAATATCTCAAACTAAGGCAATCCTCAATCTAATGCAAACCTCAGACTGAGGCAGCAGTCAATACAAGGCAACTCTCAATTTAAGACAACCCTCAAACTAATGCAACACCTGAAACTCAGGCAACCCACAAACGAAGTGAATTCCTCAAACTAAAGCAATTCATCAAACTAAGGCAACCCTCAAACAAGGGCAACCCTCAAACTAATGCAACCCTCAAACTAGCGCAACCCTCAAACTAAGGCAACCCTCAAACAAAGGCAACGCTCAAACTAGGGCAACGCTCAAACTAAGGCAACGCTCAAACTAAGGCAACCCTCAACAAAGGCAACCCCTCAAACAAAGGCAACCCCTCAAACAAAGGCAACCCTCAAACTAAGGAAACCCTCAAACTAAGGGAACCCTCAAACTGAGGCAACACCTCAAACTAAGGCAACACCTCAAACTAATGCAACAACTCAAACTAATGCAATACCTCAAACTCAGGCAAAACCTCAAACTAAGGCAAAACGTCAAACTAAGGCAACACCTCAAACTAAGACAACGCTCAAACTAAGGCAACCCTCAAACTAAGGCAACCCTCAATCAAAGGAAACCCTCAATCAAAGGAAACCCTCAATCAAAGGCAACCCTCAAACAAAGGCAACACTTCAAACTAAGGCAACACCTCAAACTAAGGCAACACCTCAAACTAAGGCAGCCGTCAAATAAAGGCAACACCTCAAATTAAGGCAACACATCAAACTAAGGCAACACATCAAACTAAGGCAACACATCAAACTAAGGCAACCCTCCAACTAATGCCATACCTCAAACTAATGCAACACCTCAAACTAAGGCAACACCTCAAACTAAGTCAATACCGCGAACTAAGGCAACACCTCAAAATTGGCCAACACCTCAAACAAAGGCTCCCATCAAACTAAGCAATATCTCAAACTAAGGCAACACCTAAAACAAATGCAACACCTCAAACAAAGGCTACCATCAAACTAAGCAATATCTCAAACTAAGGCAATCCTCAATCTGAGGCAAACCTCAGACTGAGGCAGCAGTCAATACAAGGCAACTCTGAATTTAAGACAACCCTCAAACTAATGCAACACCTGAAACTAAGGCAACCCATAAACGAAGGCAATTCCTCAAACTAAGGCAATTCCTCAAACTAAGGCAACCCTCAAACTAACGCAACCCTCAAACTAACGCAACCCTCAAACTAACGCAACCCTCAAACAAAGGCAACCCTCAAACTAAGGCAACGCTCAAACTAAGGCAACGCTCAAACTAAGGCAACCCTCAACAAAGGCAACACCTCAAACGAAGGCAACACCACAAACGAAGGCAACACCTCAAACTAAGACAACACCTCAAACTAAGGCAACACCTCAAACTGAGGCAACAGACAAACTAAGGGAACACCTCAAACTAAGGCAACACCTCAAACTGAGGCAACAGTCAAACTAAGGCAACACCTCAAACTGAGGCAACAGTCAAACTAAGGCAACACCTCAAACTAAAGCAACACCTCAAACGAAGGCAACACCTCAAACTCAGGCAACACATCAAACTAAGGCAACGCCACAAACTGAGGCAAAGCTCAAACTAAGGCAACGCTCAAACGAAGGCAACCCTCAACAAAGGCAACACCTCAAACGAAGGCAACACCTCAAACGAAGGCAACACCTCAAACTTAGGCAAAACCTCAAACTTAGGCAACACCTCAAACTGAGGCAACAGTCAAACTAAGGCAACACCTCAAACTAAGGCAACACCTCAAACTAAGGCAACACATCAAACTAAGGCAACACCTCAAAGTAAGGCAACCGTCAAACAAATGCAACACATCAAACGAAGGCAAGACCTCAAACGAAGGCAACACCTCAAGCTAAGGCAACACCTCAAACTAAGGCAACACCTCAAACTAAGGATATACTTCAAACTTAGGCAACAGTCAAACTAAGGCAACACCTCAAACGAAGGCAACAGTCAAACTAAGGGAACCGTCAAACTAATGCAACACCTCAAACTAATGCAACACCTCAAACTAAGGCAAAACCTCAAACTAAGGCAAAACCTCAAACTAAGGCAAAACCTCAAACTAAGGCAAAACCTCAAACTGAGGCAACTCTCAATCAAAGGAAACCCTCAATCAAAGGAAGCCCTCAAACAAAGGCAACACCTCAAACTAAGGCAACACCTCAAACTAAGGCAACACCTCAAACTGAGGCAACACCTCAAACTAAGGCAACACCTCAAACTAAGGCAGCCGTCAAATAAAGGCAACACCTCAAATTAAGGCAACACATCAAACTAAGGCAACACATCAAACTAAGGCAACACATGAAACGAAGGTAACACATCAATCTAAGGCAACACATCAAACTAAGGCAACACATCAAACTAAGGCAACCCTCCAACTAATGCCATACCTCAAACTAATGCAGTACCTCAAACTAATGCAACACCTCAAACTAAGGCAACACCTCAAACTAAGGCAAGACCTCAAACTAAGGCAACACCTCAAAATAGGCCAACACCTCAAACAAAGGCTCCCATCAAACTAAGCAATATCTCAAACTAAGGCAATCCTCAATCTAAGGCAAACCTCAGACTGAGGCAGCAGTCAATACAAGGCAACTCTCAATTTAAGACAACCCTCAAACGAATGCAACACCTAAAACTAAGGCTACCCATAAACGAAGGCAATTCCTCAAACTAAGGCAATTCCTCAAACTATGGCAACCCTCAAACTAATGCATCCCTCAAACTAACGCAACCCTCAAACTAAGGCAACCCTCAAACTAAAGCAACGCTCAAACTAAGGCAACCCTCAAATTAAGGCAACGCTCAAACTAACGCAACCCTCAACAAAGGCAACCCCTCAAACAAAGGCAGCCCCTCAAACAAAGGCAACCCCGCAAACAAAGGCAACCCTCAAACTAAGGGAACCCTCAAACTAAGGGAACCCTCAAACTAAGGCAACACCTCAGACTAAGGCAACACCTCAAACTAAGGCAGCCCAAAGACTAAGGCAACGCCTCAAACGGAGGCAACGCCTCAAACTGAGGCAGCGCCTCAATCTAAGGCAACGCCTCAATCTAAGGCAACCCTTAAAATATGGCAATGCTCAAACTAATGCAGACCCTCAAACTAATGCAGACCCTGAAACTAAGGCAACCCTCAAACAGATGCAGCCACTTAAACTAAGGCAACACCTCAAACTAAGGCAGCACCTCAAACTAAAGGAACCATCAAACTAAGGGAACCCTCAAAGTAAGGGAACCCTCAAACAAAGGCAACACACTAACGAAGGCTGCAACTCAAACTAAAGCAACACCTCAAACTAATGCAACACCTCAAACTAATGCAATACCTCAAACTAATGCAACACCTCAAACTAATGCATCTCCTCAAACTAAGGAAACCGTCAATCAAAGGCAACACCTCATACTCAGGCAACACCTCAAACTAAGGCGGCCCCTCAAACTCAGGCGGCCCCTCAAACTAAGGCAACACCTCAATCTAAGGCAACACCTCAAACCAATGCAACACCTCAAACTAAGGCAACACCTCAAACTAAGGCAACACCTGAAACTAAGGCAACCCCTCAAACAGATGCAGCCCCTTAAACTAAGGCAACACCTCAAACTCAGGCAACACCTCTAACTAAGGGAACCCTCAAAGAAAGGCAACCCACTAACGAAGGCTGCAACTCAAACTAAAGCAACACCTCAAACTAATGCAACACCACAAGCTCATGCAACACCTCAAACTAATGCAACACCTCAAACTAATGCAACACCTCAAACTAATGCAACACCTCAAACTAATGCAAAACCTTAAACTAATGCAACACCTCAAACTAATGAAACACCTCAAACTGAGGAAACCGTCAATCAAAGGCAACACCTCATACTCAGGCAACACCTCAAACTAAGGCGGCCCCTGAAACTAAGGCGGACCCTCAAACTAAGGCGGCCCCTCAAACTAAGGCAGCCCCTCAAACTAAGGCAGCCCCTCAAACTAAGGCAACACATCAAAATAATGCAACACATCAAAATAATGCAACACCTCAAACTAAGGCAACACCTCAAAGTAAGGCAACAGCTCAAACTGAGGCAACCGTCAAACTAATGGAACCCTCAAACTAAGGCAACACCTCAATCTAAGGCAACACCTCAAACTAAGGCAACACCTGAAACTAAGGCAACCCCTCAAACAGATGCAGCCCCTTAAACTAAGGCAACACCTCAAACTAATGCAACACCTCAAACCAAGGGAACCCTCAAACTAAGGGAACCCTCAAACTAAGGTAACCCTCAAACAAAGGCAACCCACTAACGAAGGCTGCAACTCAAACTAAAGCAACACCTCAAACTAATGCAACACCTCAAACTAATACAACACCTCAAACTAATGCAACACCTCAAACTAATGCAACACCTCAAACTAAGGAAACCGTCAATGAAAGGCCACACCTCATACTCAGGCAACACCTCAAACTAAGGCGGCCCCTCAAACTAAGGCAACACCTCAAACTAAGGCAACACCTCAAACCAAGGGAACCCTCAAACTAAGGGAACCCTCAAACTAAGGTAACCCTCAAACAAAGGCAACCCACTAACGAAGGCTGCAACTCAAACTAAAGCAACACCTCAAACTAATGCAACACCTCAAACTAATACAACACCTCAAACTAATGCAACACCTCAAACTAATGCAACACCTCAAACTAAGGAAACCGTCAATGAAAGGCCACACCTCATACTCAGGCAACACCTCAAACTAAGGCGGCCCCTCAAACTAAGGCAACACCTCAAACTAAGGCAACACCTCAAACCAATACAACACCTCAAACTAAGGCAACACCTCAAACTAATGTAACACCTGAAACTAAGGCAACCCATCAAACTGATGCAGCCCCTGAAACTAAGGCAACACCTCAAACTAAGGCAACACCTCAAACTAAGGGAACCCTCTAACTAAGGGAACCCTCAAACAAAGGCAACCCACTAACGAAGGCTGCAACTCAAACTAAAGCAACACCTCAAACTAATGCAACACCTCAAACTCATGCAACACTTCAAACTAATGCAACACCTCAAACTAACGCAACAGCTCAAACTAATGCAACTCCTCAAACTCATGCAATACCTCAAACTAATGCAACACCTCAAACTAATGCAAAACCTCAAACTAATGCAACACCTCAAACTAAGGCAACACCTCAAACTGAGGCAACAGTCAAACTAAGGCAACACCTCAAACTGAGGCAACAGTCAAACTAAGGCAACACCTCAAACTAAGGCAACACCTCAAACGAAGGCAACACCTCAAACTCAGGCAACACATCAAACTAAGGCAACGCCACAAACTAAGGCAAAGCTCAAACTAAGGCAACGCTCAAACGAAGGCAACCCTCAACAAAGGCAACACCTCAAACGAAGGCAACACCTCAAACTTAGGCAACACCTCAAACTTAGGCATCACCTCAAACTTAGGCAACACCTCAAACTGAGGCAACAGTCAAACTAAGGCAACACCTCAAACTAAGGCAACACCACAAATTAAGGCAACACATCAAACTAAGGCAACACCTCAAAGTAAGGCAACACCTCAAACTAAGGCAACACATCAAACTAAGGCAACACCTCAAAGTAAGGCAACCGTCAAACAAATGCAACACATCAAACGAAGGCAAGACCTCAAACGAAGGCAACACCTCAAACGAAGGCAACACCTCAAGCTAAGGCAACACCTCAAACTAAGGCAACACCTCAAACTAAGGATATACTTCAAACTTAGGCAACAGTCAAACTAAGGCAACACCTCAAACGAAGGCAACACATCAAACTGAGGCAACACATCAAACGAAGGCAACACATCAAACTAAGGTAACAGCGCAAAGTATTGCCATACCTCAAACTAATGCAATACCTCAAACTAATGCAACACCTCAAACTAAGGCAACACCTCAAACTAAGGCAACACCGCAAACTAAGGCAACACCTCAGAATAGGCCAACACCTCAAACAAAGGCTCCCATCAAACGAAGCAATATCTCAAACTAAGGCAACACCTAAAACTAATGCAACACCTCAAACAAAGGCTACCATCAAACTAAGCAATATCTCAAACAAAGGCAATCCTCAAGCTAAGGCAAACCTCAGACTGAGGCAGCAGTCAAGACAAAACAACTCTCAATTTAGACAACCCTCAAACTAATGCAACACCTGAAACTAAGGCAACCCATAAACGAAGGCAATTCCTCAAACTAAAGCAATTCCTCAAACTAAGGCAACCCTCAAACTAAGGCAACACTCAAACTAACGCAACCCTCAAACGAACGCAACCCTCAAACTAAGGCAACCCTCAAACTAAGGCAACGCTCAAACTAAGGCAACGCTCAAACTAAGGCAACCCTCAACAAAGACAACACCTCAAACGAAGGCAACACCTCAAACGAAGGCAACACCTCAAACTAAGACAACACCTCAAACTAAGGCAATACCTCAAACTTAGGCAACACCTCAAACTTAGGCAACACCTCAAACTGAGGCAACAGTCAAACTAAGGCAACACCTCAAACTAAGGCAACACCTCAAACGAAGGCAACACCTCAAACTAAGGCAACACCTCAAACTAAGGCAACACATCAAACTGAGGCAACACCTCAAACTAAGGCAACCGTCAAACAAAGGCAACACATCAAACTAAGGCAACAGTCAAACTAAGGGAACCGTCAAAGTAATGCAACACCTCAAACTAATGCAACACCTCAAACTAAGGCAAAACCGCAAACTAAGGCAAAACCTCAAACTAAGGCAAAACCTCAAACTAAGGCAACCGTCAAACTAAGGCAACCCTCAAACTAAGGCAACTCTCAATCCAAGGAAACCCTCAATCAAAGGAAGCCCGCAATCAAAGGCAACCCTCAAACAAAGGCAACACCTCAAACTAAGGCAACACCTCAAACTAAGGCAACACCTCAAACTGAGGCAACACCTCAAACTCAGGCAACACCTCAAACTAAGGCAGACGTCAAATAAAGGCAACACCTCAAATTAAGGCAACACATCAAACTAAGGCAACACATCAAACTAAGGCAACACATCAAACTAAGGCAACCCTCCAACTAATGCCATACCTCAAACTAATGCAGTACCTCAAACTAATGCAACACCTCAAACTAAGGCAACACCTCAAACTAAGGCAACACCTGAAACTAAGGCAACACCTCAAAATAGGCCAACACCTCAAACAAAGGCTCCCATCAAACTAAGCAATATCTCAAACTAAGGCAATCCTCAATCTAAGGCAAACCTCAGACTGAGGCAGCAGTCAATACAAGGCAACTCTCAATTTAAGACAACACTCAAACGAATGCAACACCTAAAACTAAGGCAACCCATAAAGGAAGGCAATTCCTCAAACTAAGGCAATTCATCAAACTAAGGCAACCCTCAAACAAGGGCAACCCTCAAACTAATGCATCTCTCAAACTAACGCAACCCTCAAACTAAGGCAACCCTCAAACTAAAGCAACGCTCAAACTAAGGCAACCCTCAAACTAAGGCAACGCTCAAACTAAGGCAACCCTCAACAAAGGCAACCCCGCAAACAAAGGCAGCCCCTCAAACAAAGGCAACCCCTCAAACAAAGGCAACCCTCAAACTAAGGGAACCCTCAAACTAAGGGAACCCTCAAACTAAGGCAACACCTCAGACTAAGGCAACACCTCAAACTAAGGCAGCCCAAAGACTAAGGCAACGCCTCAAACGTAGGCAACGCCTCAAACTGAGGCAACGCCTCAAACTGAGGCAGCGCCTCAATCTAAGGCAACGCCTCAATCTAAGGCAACCCTTAAAACATGGCAATGCTCAAACTAATGCAGACCCTCAAACTAATGCAGCCCCTCAAACTGAGAAACCATCAAACTTAGGCACCCCTCAAACTAATGCAACACCTCAATCAAAGGCAACCCTTAAAATATGGCAACGCTCAAACTAATGCAGACCCTCAAACTAATGCAGACCCTGAAACTAAGGCAACCCTCAAACAGATGCAGCCACTTAAACTAAGGCAACACCTCAAACTAATGCAATACCTCAAACTAATGCAACACCTCAAACTAATGCATCTCCTCAAACTAAGGAAACCGTCAATCAAAGGCAACACCTCATACTCAGGCGGCCCCTCAAACTAAGGCGGCCCCTCAAACTCAGGCGGCCCCTCAAACTAAGGCAACACCTCAATCTAAGGCAACACCTCAAACCAATGCAACACCTCAAACTAAAGCAACACCTCAAACTAATGAAACACCTCAAACTAAGGAAACCGTCAATCAAAGGCAACACCTCATACTCAGGCAACACCTCAAACTAAGGCGGCCCCTCAAACTAAGGCGGACCCTCAAACTCAGGCGGCCCCTCAAACTAAGGCAGCCCCTCAAACTAAGGCAACACATCAAAATAATGCAACACATCAAAATAATGCAACACCTCAAACTAAGGCAACACCTTAAACTAAGGCAACACCTCAAAGTAAGGCAACACCTCAAACTGAGGCAACCGTCAAACTAATGGAACCCTCAAACTAAGGCAACACCTCAATCTAAGGCAACACCTCAAACTAAGGCAACACCTGAAACAAAGGCAACCCCTCGAACAGATGCAGCCCCTTAAACTAAGGCAACACCTCAAACTAATGCAACACCTCAAACTAAGGGAACCCTCAAACTAAGGGAACCCTCAAACTAAGGTAGCCCTCAAACAAAGGCAACCCACTAACGAAGGCTGCAACTCAAACTAATGCAACACCTCAAACTAATGCAACACCTCAAACTAATACAACACCTCAAACTAATGCAACACCTCAAACTAATGCAACACCTCAAACTAAAGAAACCGTCAATGAAAGGCCACACCTCATACTCAGGCAACACCTCAAACTAAGGCGGCCCCTCAAACTAAGGCAGCCCCTCAAACTAAGGCAACACCTCAAATTAAGGCAACACCTCAAACCAATGCAACACCTCAAACTAATGCAACACATCAAACTAATGCAACACCTCAAACTAATGCAACACCTCAAACTAATGAAACACCTCAAACTAAGGACACCGTCAATCAAAGGCAGCACCTCATACTCAGGCAACACCTCAAACTAAGGCGGCCCCTCAAACTAAGGCAGCCCCTCAAACTAAGGCAGTCCCTCAAACTAAGGCAACACATCAAAATAATGCAACACATCAAAATAATGCAACACCTCAAATTAAGGCAACACCTTAAACTAAGGCAACACCTCAAACTAATGAAACACCTCAAACTAAGGAAACCGTCAATCAAAGGCAGCACCTCATACTCAGGCAACACCTCAAACTAAGGCGGCCCCTGAAACTAAGGCGGCCCCTCAAACTAAGGCTGCCCCTCAAACTAAGGCAGCCCCTCAAACTAAGGCAGCCCCTCAAACTAAGGCAACACATCAAAATAATGCAACACATCAAAATAATGCAACACCTCAAATTAAGGCAACACCTTAAACTAAGGCAACACCTCAAACTAAGGCAAAACCTCAAAGTAAGGCAACACCTCAACCTGAGGCAACCGTCAAACTAATGGAACCCTCAAACTAAGGCAACACCTCAAACGAAGTCAACACCTCAAACTGAGGCAACACCTCAAACAAAGGCAACTCTCAAACTAAGGCAACTCTCACACTAAGGCAACACCTCAAACTAAGGCAACACCTCAAACTAATGCAACACCTCAAACTAATGCAACAACTCAAACTAAGGCAACACCTCAAACTAAGGCAACACCTCAAACTAAGGCAACACCTCAAACTAAGGCGGCCCCTCAAACTAAGGCGGCCCCTCAAACTAAGGCAACACCTCAAACTAAGGCAACACCTCAAACCAATACAACACCTCAAACTAAGGCAACACCTCAAACTAATGTAACACCTGAAACTAAGGCAACCCCTCAAACTGATGCAGCCCCTGAAACTAAGGCAACACCTCAAACTAAGGCAACACCTCAAACTAAGGGAACCCTCTAACTAAGGGAACCCTCAAACAAAGGCAACCCACTAACGAAGGCTGCAACTCAAACTAAAGCAACACCTCAAACTAATGCAACACCTCAAACTCATGCAACACCTCAAACTAATGCAACACCTCAAACTAATGCAACACCTCAAACTAATGCAACACCTCAAACTAATGCAACTCCTCAAACTCATGCAATGCCTCAAACTAATGCAACACCTCAAACTAATGCAAAACCTCAAACTAATGCAACACCTCAAACTAATGAAACACCTCAAACTAAGGAAACCGTCAATCAAAGGCAACACCTCATACTCAGGCAACACCTCAAACTAAGGCGGCCCCTCAAACTAAGGCGGACCCTCAAACTAAGGCGGCCCCTCAAACTAAGGCAGCCCCTCAAACTAAGGCAACACATCAAAATAATGCAACACATCAAAATAATGCAACACCTCAAACTAAGGCAACACCTCAAACTAAGGCAACACCTCAAATTAAGGCAACAGCTCAAACTGAGGCAACCGTCAAACTAATGGAACCCTCAAACTAAGGCAACACCTCAATCTAAGGCAACACCTCAAACTAAGGCAACACCTGAAACAAAGGCAACCCCTCAAACAGATGCAGCCCCTTAAACTAAGGCAACACCTCAAACTAATGCAACACCTCAAACTAAGGGAACCCTCAAACTAAGGGAACCCTCAAACTAAGGTAACTCTCAAACAAAGGCAACCCACTAACGAAGGCTGCAACTCAAACTAAAGCAACACCTCAAACTAATGCAACACCTCAAACTAATACAACACCTCAAACTAATGCAACACCTCAAACTAATGCAACACCTCAAACTAAGGAAACCGTCAATGAAAGGCCACACCTCATACTCAGACAACACCTCAAACTAAGGCGGCCCCTCAAACTAAGGCAGCCCCTCAAACTAAGGCAGCCCCTCAAACTAAGGCAACACATCAAAATAATGCAACACATCAAAATAATGCAACACCTCAAATTAAGGCAACACCTAAAACTAAGGCAACACCTCAAACTAAGGCAAAACCTCAAAGTAAGGCAACACCTCAACCTGAGGCAACCGTCAAACTAATGGAACCCTCAAACTAAGGCAACACCTCAAACGAAGTCAACACCTCAAACTGAGGCAACACCTCAAACAAAGGCAACTCTCAAACTAAGGCAACTCTCACACTAAGGCAACACCTCAAACTAAGGCAACACCTCAAACTAATGCAACACCTCAAACTAATGCAACAACTCAAACTAAGGCAACACCTCAAATTAAGGCAACACCTCAAACTAAGGCAACACCTCAAACTAAGGCGGCCCCTCAAACTAAGGCGGCCCCTCAAACTAAGGCAACACCTCAAACTAAGGCAACACCTCAAACCAATACAACACCTGAAACTAAGGCAACACCTCAAACTGATGCAGCCCCTGAAACTAAGGCAACACCTCAAACTAAGGCAACACCTCAAACTAAGGGAACTCTCTAACTAAGGGAACCCTCAAACAAAGGCAACCCACTAACGAAGGCTGCAACTCAAACTAAAGCAACACCTCAAACTAATGCAACACCTCAAACTCATGCAACACCTCAAACTAATGCAACACCTCAAACTAATGCAACACCTCAAACTAATGCAACACCTCAAACTAATGCAACTCCTCAAACTCATGCAATACCTCAAACTAATGCAACACCTCAAACTAATGCAAAACCTCAAACTAATGCAACACCTCAAACTAATGAAACACCTCAAACTAAGGAAACCGTCAATCAAAGGCAACACCTCATACTCAGGCAACACCTCAAACTAAGGAGGCCCCTCAAACTAAGGCGGACCCTCAAACTAAGGCGGCTGCTCAAACTAAGGCAGCCCCTCAAACTAAGGCAACACATCAAAATAATGCAACACATCAAAATAATGCAACACCTCAAACTAAGGCAACACCTCAAACTAAGGCAACACCTCAAAGTAAGGCAACACCTCAAACTGAGGCAACCGTCAAACTAATGGAACCCTCAAACTAAGGCAACACCTCAATCTAAGGCAACACCTCAAACTAAGGCAACACCTGAAACAAAGGCAACCCCTCAAACAGATGCAGCCCCTTAAACTAAGGCAACACCTCAAACTAATGCAACACCTCAAACTAAGGGAACCCTCAAACTAAGGGAACCCTCAAACTAAGGTAACCCTCAAACAAAGGCAACCCACTAACGAAGGCTGCAACTCAAACTAATGCAACACCTCAAACTAATGCAACACCTCAAACTAATACAACACCTCAAACTAATGCAACACCTCAAACTAATGCAACACCTCAAACTAAGGCGGCCCCTCAAACTAAGGCAGCCCCTCAAACTAAGGCAACACCTCAAATTAAGGCAACACCTCAAACCAATGCAACACTTCAAACTAAGGCAACACCTCAAACTAATGTAACACCTGAAACTAAGGCAACCCCTCAAGCAGATGCAGCCCCTTAAACTAAGGCAACACCTCAAACTAAGGCAACACCTCATACTAAGGGAACCCTCAAACTAAGAGAACCCTCAAACAAAGGCAACCCACTAACGAAGGCTGCAACTCAAACTAATGCAACACCTCAAACTAATGCAACACCTCAAACTAATACAACACCTCAAAATAATGCAACACCTCAAACTAATGCAACATCTCAATCTATGCAACACCTCAAACTAATGCAACACCTCAAACTAATGCAACACCTCAAACCAATGCAACACCTCAAACTAATGCAACACATCAAACTAATGCAACACCTCAAACTAATGCAACACCTCAAAATAATGCAACACCTCAAACTAATGCAACATCTCAATCTATGCAACACCTCAAACTAATGCAACACCTCAAACTAATGCAACACCTCAAACTAATGCAACACCTCAAACCAATGCAACACCTCAAACTAATGCAACACATCAAACTAATGCAACACCTCAAACTAATGCAACACCTCAAACTAATGAAACACCTCAAACTAAGGAAACCGTCAATCAAAGGCAACACCTCAAACTAATGCTACACCTCAAACTAATGCAACACCTCAAACTAATGCAACACCTCAAACTAATGAAACACCTCAAACTAAGGACACCGTCAATCAAAGGCAGCACCTCATACTCAGGCAATACCTCAAACTAAGGCGGCCCCTCAAACTAAGGCAGCCCCTCAAACTAAGGCAGCCCCTCAAACTAAGGCAACACATCAAAATAATGCAACACATCAAAATAATGCAACACCTCAAATTAAGTCAACACCTTAAACTAAGGCAACACCTCAAACTAATGAAACACCTCAAACTAAGGAAACCGTCAATCAAAGGCAGCACCTCATACTCAGGCAACACCTCAAACTAAGGCGGCCCCTCAAACTAAGGCGGCCCCTCAAACTAAGGCTGCCCCTCAAACTAAGGCAGCCCCTCAAACTAAGGCAGCCCCTCAAACTAAGGCAACACATCAAAATAATGCAACACATCAAAATAATGCAACACCTCAAATTAAGGCAACACCTTAAACTAAGGCAACACCTCAAACTAAGGCAAAACCTCAAAGTAAGTCAACACTTCAACCTGAGGCAACCGTCAAACTAATGGAACCCTCAAACTAAGGCAACACCTCAAACGAAGTCAACACCTCAAACTGAGGCAACACCTCAAACAAAGGCAACTCTCAAACTAAGGCAACTCTCACACTAAGGCAACACCTCAAACTAAGGCAACACCTCAAACTAATGCAACACCTCAAACTAATGCAACAACTCAAACTAAGGCAACACCTCAAACTAAGGCAACACCTCAAACTAAGGCAACACCTCAAACTAAGGCATCACCTCAAACTCAGGCAACACCTCAAACTAAGGCAACACCTCAAACTAAGGCGACACCTCAAAGTAAGGGAAACCTCAAACTAATGCAACACCTCAAACTAAGGCAACCTCTCAAACTAAGGCAACCCCTCAAATTGAGGAAACCCCTCAAACATATGCAGCCCCTCAAACATATGCAGCCCCTTAAACCAACGCAACACCTCAAACTAAGGCAATCCTCAATCTAAGGCAACCCTCAAACTAATACAACATCTGAAACTAAGGCAACCCCTCAAACAGATGCCACCCCTTAAACTAACGCAACACCTCAAACTAAGGCAACACCTCAAAATAAGGGAACCCTCAAACTAAGGGAACCCTCAAACTAAGGGAACCCACTAACGAAGGCTGCAACTCAAACTAAAGCAACACCTCAAACTAAGTCAACCTTCAAACTAAGGCAGCCGGTCAAACGAAGGCAACACCTCAAACTAAGACAACCCTCAAACTAAGGCAACCCTCAAACTAAGGCAACCCTCAAACTAAGGCAGCCCCTCAAACTAAGGCAGCCCCTCAAACGAAGGCAGCACCTCAAACTAAGGCAACAACTCAAACTAAGGCAACAACTCAAACGAAGGCAACAACACAAACTCAGGCAACAACTCAAACTAAGGCAATAACTCAAACTGAGGCAACACCTCAAACTAAGGCAACAACTCAAACTAAGGCAACACCTCAAACTAAGGCAACACCTCAAACAAATGCAACACCTCAAACTGAGGCAAAACCACAAACTAAGGGAGCACTCAATCTAAGGCAACGCGTCAAACTAAGGCATCCCTCAAACTAAGGCAGCCCCTCAAACTAAGGCAGCCCCTCAAACTAAGGCAACCCCTCAAACTAAGGATACCCCTCAAACTAAGGCAGCCCCTCAAACTAAGGCAGCCCCTCAAACTAAGTCAGCACCTCAAACGAAGGCAGCAAATCAAACTAATGCAGCACCTCAAACGAAGGCAACATCTAAAACTAAGGCAGCACCACAAACGAAGGGAACCCTCAATCTGAGGCAACACCTCAAACTGAGGCAACAACTCAAACTAAGGCAACACCTCAAACTAAGGCAACCTGCAAACGAATGCAACACCTCAAAGGAATGCAACACCTCAAACGAAGGCAACACCTCAAACGAAGGCAACACCTCAAACGAAGGCAACACCTCAAACTAAGGCAACATCTCAAACTAAGGAAACACCTCAAACTTAGGCAACTGTCAAACTAAGGAAACACATCAAACTTAGGCAACACTCAAACTAAGGGAACCGTCAAACTAATGCAACACCTCAAACTAATGCAACACCTCAAACTAAGGCAACCCTCAAACTAATACAACATCTGAAACTAAGGCAACCCCTCAAACAGATGCAACCCCTTAAACTAACGCAACACCTCAAACTAAGGCAACACCTCAAAATAAGGGAACCCTCAAACTAAGGGAACCCTCAAACTAAGGGAACCCACTAACGAAGGCTGCAACTCAAACTAAAGCAACACCTCAAACTAAGTCAACCTTCAAACTAAGGCAGCCGGTCAAACGAAGGCAACACCTCAAACTAAGACAACCCTCAAACTAAGGCAACCCTCAAACTAAGGCAACCCTCAAACTAAGGCAGCCCCTCAAACTAAGGCAGCCCCTCAAACGAAGGCAGCACCTCAAACTAAGGCAACAACTCAAACTAAGGCAACAACTCAAACGAAGGCAACAACACAAACTCAGGCAACAACTCAAACTAAGGCAATAACTCAAACTGAGGCAACACCTCAAACTAAGGCAACAACTCAAACTAAGGCAACACCTCAAACTAAGGCAACACCTCAAACAAATGCAACACCTCAAACTGAGGCAAAACCACAAACTAAGGGAGCACTCAATCTAAGGCAACGCGTCAAACTAAGGCATCCCTCAAACTAAGGCAGCCCCTCAAACTAAGGCAGCCCCTCAAACTAAGGCAACCCCTCAAACTAAGGATACCCCTCAAACTAAGGAAGCCCCTCAAACTAAGGCAGCCCCTCAAACTAAGTCAGCACCTCAAACGAAGGCAGCAAATCAAACTAATGCAGCACCTCAAACGAAGGCAACATCTAAAACTAAGGCAGCACCACAAACGAAGGGAACCCTCAATCTGAGGCAACACCTCAAACTGAGGCAACAACTCAAACTAAGGCAACACCTCAAACTAAGGCAACCTGCAAACGAATGCAACACCTCAAAGGAATGCAACACCTCAAACGAAGGCAACACCTCAAACGAAGGCAACACCTCAAACGAAGGCAACACCTCAAACTAAGGCAACATCTCAAACTAAGGAAACACCTCAAACTTAGGCAACTGTCAAACTAAGGAAACACATCAAACTTAGGCAACACTCAAACTAAGGGAACCGTCAAACTAATGCAACACCTCAAACTAATGCAACACCTCAAACTAAGGCAACCCTCAAACTAATACAACATCTGAAACTAAGGCAACCCCTCAAACAGATGCAACCCCTTAAACTAACGCAACACCTCAAACTAAGGCAACACCTCAAAATAAGGGAACCCTCAAACTAAGGGAACCCTCAAACTAAGGGAACCCACTAACGAAGGCTGCAACTCAAACTAAAGCAACACCTCAAACTAAGTCAACCTTCAAACTAAGGCAGCCGGTCAAACGAAGGCAACACCTCAAACTAAGACAACCCTCAAACTAAGGCAACCCTCAAACTAAGGCAACCCTCAAACTAAGGCAGCCCCTCAAACTAAGGCAGCCCCTCAAACGAAGGCAGCACCTCAAACTAAGGCAACAACTCAAACTAAGGCAACAACTCAAACGAAGGCAACAACACAAACTCAGGCAACAACTCAAACTAAGGCAATAACTCAAACTGAGGCAACACCTCAAACTAAGGCAACAACTCAAACTAAGGCAACACCTCAAACTAAGGCAACACCTCAAACAAATGCAACACCTCAAACTGAGGCAAAACCACAAACTAAGGGAGCACTCAATCTAAGGCAACGCGTCAAACTAAGGCATCCCTCAAACTAAGGCAGCCCCTCAAACTAAGGCAGCCCCTCAAACTAAGGCAACCCCTCAAACTAAGGATACCCCTCAAACTAAGGCAGCCCCTCAAACTAAGGCAGCCCCTCAAACTAAGTCAGCACCTCAAACGAAGGCAGCAAATCAAACTAATGCAGCACCTCAAACGAAGGCAACATCTAAAACTAAGGCAGCACCACAAACGAAGGGAACCCTCAATCTGAGGCAACACCTCAAACTGAGGCAACAACTCAAACTAAGGCAACACCTCAAACTAAGGCAACCTGCAAACGAATGCAACACCTCAAAGGAATGCAACACCTCAAACGAAGGCAACACCTCAAACGAAGGCAACACCTCAAACGAAGGCAACACCTCAAACTAAGGCAACATCTCAAACTAAGGAAACACCTCAAACTTAGGCAACTGTCAAACTAAGGAAACACATCAAACTTAGGCAACACTCAAACTAAGGGAACCGTCAAACTAATGCAACACCTCAAACTAATGCAACACCTCAAACTAAGGCATAACCTTAAACCTCAAACTAAGGCAAAACCTCAAACTAAGGCAAAACCTCAAACTAAGGCAAAACCTCAAACTAAGGCAACCCTCAAACTAAGGCAACCCTCAATCAAAGGAAACCCTCAATCAAAATAAAACCTCAATCAAAGGCAACTCTCAAACAAAGGCAACATCTCAAACTAAGGCAACACCTCAACCTAAGGCAACACCTCAATCTAAGGCAGACGTCAAATAAAGGCAACACCTCAAATGAAGGCAGCACCTCAACCTAAGGCAAACGTCAAACAAATGCAACACCTCAAACGAAGGCAACACCTCAAACGAAGGCAAGACCTCAAACGAAGGCAACACCTTAAACTAAGACAACACCTCAAACTCAGGCAACACCTCAAACTAAGGCAACACCTCAAACTTAGGCAACACCTCAAACTTAGGCAACATCTCAAACTTAGGCAACACCTCAAACTAAGGCAACACCTCAAACGAAGGCAACACCTCAAACGAAGGCAACACCTCAAACTAAGGCAACACCTCAAACTAAGGCAACAACTCAAAGTAAGGCAACACCTCAAACTAAGGCAACCGTCAAACAAATGCAGCACCTCAAACGAAGGCAACACCTCAAACGAAGGCAACACATCAAACGAAGGCAACACCTCAACCTAAGGCAACACCTCAAACTAAGGCAACAGTCAAACTAAGGCACCACCTCAAACTAAGGCAACAGTCAAACTAAGGGAACCGTCAAACTAATGCAACACCTCAAACTAAGGCAAAACCTCAAACTAAGGCAAAACCTCAAACTAAGGCAACCCTCAAACTAAGGCGACCCTCAATCAAATGAAACCCTCAATCAAAGGAAACCCTCAATCAAAGGCAACCCTCAAACAAAGGCAACACCTCAAACTAAGGCAACACCTCAAACTAAGGCAACACATCAAACTAAGGCAACACATCAAACTAAGGCAACACATCAAACTAAGGCAACACATCAAACTGAGGCAACAAATCAAACTCAGGCAACACATCAAACGAAGGCAACACATCAAACTGAGGCAACAAATCAAACTAAGGCAACACATCAAACTAAGGCAACACCGCAAACTAATGCCATACCTCAAACTAATGCAATACCTCAAACTAATGCAACACCTCAAACGAAGGCAACACCTGAAACAGAGGCAACACCGCAAACTAAGGCAACACCTCAAAATCGGCCAACACCTCAAACAAAGGCTCCCATCAAACTAAGCAATATCTCAAACTAAGGCAACACCTAAAACTAATGCAACACCTCAAACAAAGGCTACCATCAAACTAAGCAATATCTCAAACTAAGGCAATCCTCAATCTGAGGGAAACCTCAGACTGAGGCAGCAGTCAATACAAGGCAACTCTCAATTTTAGACAACCCTCAAACGAATGCAACACCTGAAACTAAGGCAACCCATAAACGAAGGCAATTCCTCAAACTAAGGCAATTCCTCAAACGAAGGCAACCCTCAAACTAACACAACCCTCAAACTAACGCAACCCTTAAACTAACGCAACCCTCAAACTAAGGCAACCCTCAAACTAAGGCAACGCTCAAAGGAAGGCAGCGCTCAAACTAAGGCAACGCTCAAACTAAGGCAACCCTCAACAAAGGCAACACCTCAAACGAAGGCAACACCTCAAATGAAGGCAACACCTCAAACTAAGACAACACCTCAAACTAAGGCAACACCTCAAACTTAGGCAACACCTCAAACTTAGGCAACACCTCAAACTTAGGCAACACCTCAAACTGAGGCAACAGTCAAACTAAGGCAACAGTCAAACTAAGGCAACACCTCAAACTAAGGCAACACCTCAAACGAAGGCAACACCTCAAACGAAGGCAACACCTCAAACGAAGGCAACACCTCAAACTTAGGCAACACCTCAAACTAAGGCAACACATCAAACTGAGGCAACACCTCAAACTAAGGCAACCGTCAAACAAATGCAACACCTCAAACGAAGGCAACACCTCAAACGAAGGCAACACCTCAAGCTAAGGCAACACCTCAAACTAAGGCAACACCTCAAACTAAGAAAACACTTCAAACTTAGGCAACAGTCAAACTAAGGCAACACCTCACACTAAGGCAACAGTCAAACTCAGGGAACCGTCAAACTAATGCAACACCTCAAACTAATGCAACACCTCAAACTAAGGCAAAACCTCAAACTAAGGCAAAACCTCAAACTAAGGCAACCCTCAAACTGAGGCTACCCTCAAACTAAGGCAACCCTCAATCAAAGGAAACCCTCAATCAAAGGAAGCCCTCAATCAAAGGCAACCCTCAAACAAAGGCAACACCTCAAACTAAGGCAACACCTCAAACTAAGGCAACACATCAAACTGAGGCAACACCTCAAACTAAGGCAACCGTCAAACAAATGCAACACCTCAAACGAAGGCAACACCTCAAACGAAGGCAACACCTCAAGCTAAGGCAACACCTCAAACTAAGGCAACACCTCAAACTAAGAAAACACTTCAAACTTAGGCAACAGTCAAACTAAGGCAACACCTCACACTAAGGCAACAGTCAAACTCAGGGAACCGTCAAACTAATGCAACACCTCAAACTAATGCAACACCTCAAACTAAGGCAAAACCTCAAACTAAGGCAAAACCTCAAACTAAGGCAACCCTCAAACTGAGGCTACCCTCAAACTAAGGCAACCCTCAATCAAAGGAAACCCTCAATCAAAGGAAGCCCTCAATCAAAGGCAACCCTCAAACAAAGGCAACACCTCAAACTAAGGCAACACCTCAAACTAAGAAAACACCTCAAACTGAGGCAACACCTCAGACTAAGGCAACACCTCAAACTAAGGCAGCCGTCAAATAGAGGCAACACCTCAAATTAAGGCAACACATCAAACTAAGGCAACACATCAAACTAAGGCAACACATCAAACGAAGGCAACACATCAAACTAAGGCAACACATCAAACTAAGGCAAAACATCAAACTAAGGCAACCCTCCAACTAATGCCATACCTCAAACTAATGCAGCACCTCAAACTAATGCAACACCTCAAACTAAGGCAACACCACTAACTAAGGCAACACCTCAAACTCAGGCAACACCTCAAAATAGGCCAACTCCTCAAACAAAGGCTCCCATCAAACTAAGCAATATCTCAAACTAAGGCAATCCTCAATCTAAGGCAAACCTCAGACTGAGGCAGCAGTCAATACAAGGCAACTCTCAATTTAAGACAACCCTCAAACTAATACAACACCTGAAACTAAGGCAACCCATAAACGAAGGCAATTCCTCAAACTAAGGCAATTCCTCAAACTAAGGCAACCCTCAAACTAGGGCAACCCTCAAACTAATGCAACCCTCAAACTAACGCAACCCTCAAACTAAGGCAACCCTCAAACTAAGGCAACGCTCAAACTAAGGCAACGCTCAAACTAAGGCAAGCCTCAACAAAGGCAACCCCTCAAACAAAGGCAACCCCTCAAACAAAGGCAACCCTCAAACTAAGGGAACCCTCAAACTAAGGGAACCCTCAAACTCAGGCAACACCTCAAACTAAGGCAATAGCTCAAGCTAAGGCAACACGTCAAACTAAGGCAACACCTCAAACTAATGCAACAACTCAAAGTAAGGCAAAACCTCAAACTAAGGCAAAACCTCAAACTAAGGCAACACCTCAAACTAAGGCAAAACCTCAAACTAAGGCAAAACCTCAAACTAAGGCAAACCTCAAACTAAGGCAACCCTCAAACTAAGGCAACCCTCAATCAAAGGAAACCCTCAATCAAAGGAAACCCTCAATCAAAGGCAACCCTCAAACAAAGGCAACACCTCAAACTAAGGCAACACCTCAAACTAAGGCAACACCTCAAACTAAGCCAGCCGTCAAATGAAGGCAGCACCTCAAATTAAGGCAACACATCAACTAAGGCAACATATCAAACTGAGGCAACACATCAAACTGAGGCAACACATCAAACGAAGGCAACCCTCCAACTAATGCCATACCTCAAACTAATGCAATACCTCAAACTAATGCAACATCTCAAACTAAGGCAACACCTCAAACGAAGGCAACACCGCAAACTATGGCAACACCTCAAAATAGGCGAACACCTCAAACAAAGGCTCCCATCAAACTAAGCAATATCTCAAACTAAGGCAACACCTAAAACTAATGCAACACCTCAAACAAAGGCTACCATCAAACTAAGCAATATCTCAAACTAAGGCAATCCTCAATCTAAGCCAAACCTCAGACTGAGGCAGCAGTCAATACAAGGCAACTCTCAATTTAAGACAACCCTCAAACTAATGCAACACCTGAAACTAAGGCAACCCATAAACGAAGGCAATTCCTCAAACTAAGGCAATTCCTCAAACTAAGGCCACCCTCAAACTAACGCAACCCCCAAACTAACGCAACCCTCAAACTAACGCAACCCTCAAACTAAGGCAACCCTCAAACTAAGGCAACGCTCAAACTAAGGCAATGCTCAAACTGAGGCAACCCTCAACAAAGGCAACACCTCAAACGAAGGCAACACCTCAAACGAAGGCAACACCTCAAACTAAGGCAACACCTCAAACGAAGGCAACACCTCAAACTGAGGCAACAGTCAAACTAAGGCAACACCTCAAACTAAGGCAACACCTCAAACTGAGGCAACAGTCAAACTAAGGCAACACCTCAAACTGAGGCAACAGTCAAACTAAGGCAACACCTCAAACAGAGGCAACACCTCAAACTGAGGCAACAGTCAAACTAAGGCAACACCTCAAACTGAGGCAACAGTCAAACTAAGGCAACACCTCAAACTAAGGCAACACCTCAAACGAAGGCAACACCTCAAACTAAGGCAACACATCAAACTAAGGGAACACCTCAAACTAAGGGAACACCTCAAACTAAGGCAACGCTCAAACTAAGGCAACCCTCAAACTAAGGCAAAACCTCAAACTAAGGCTAAACCTCAAACTAAAGCAACCCTCAAACTGAGGCTACCCTCAAACTAAGGCAACCCTCAATCAAAGGAAACCCTCAATCAAAGGAAGCCCTCAATCAAAGGCAACCCTCAAACAAAGGCAACACCTCAAACTAAGGCAACACCTCAAACTAAGAAAACACCTCAAACTGAGGCAACACCTCAGACTAAGGCAACACCTCAAACTAAGGCAGCCGTCAAATAGAGGCAACACCTCAAATTAAGGCAACACATCAAACTAAGGCAACACATCAAACTAAGGCAACACATCAAACGAAGGCAACACATCAAACTAAGGCAACACATCAAACTAAGGCAACACATCAAACTAAGGCAACCCTCCAACTAATGCCATACCTCAAACTAATGCAGCACCTCAAACTAATGCAACACCTCAAAATAGGCCAACTCCTCAAACAAAGGCTCCCATCAAACTAAGCAATATCTGAAACTAAGGCAATCCTCAATCTAAGGCAAACCTCAGACTGAGGCAGCAGTCAATACAAGGCAACTCTCAATTTAAGACAACCCTCAAACTAATACAACACCTGAAACTAAGGCAACCCATAAACGAAGGCAATTCCTCAAACTAAGGCAATTCCTCAAACTAAGGCAACCCTCAAACTAGGGCAACCCTCAAACTAATGCAACCCTCAAACTAACGCAACCCTCAAACTAAGGCAACCCTCAAACTAAGGCAACGCTCAAACTAAGGCAACGCTCAAACTAAGGCAAGCCTCAACAAAGGCAACCCCTCAAACAAAGGCAACCCCTCAAACAAAGGCAACCCTCAAACTAAGGGAACCCTCAAACTAAGGCAATTCCTCAAACGAAGGCAACCCTCAAACTAACACAACCCTCAAACTAACGCAACCCTTAAACTAACGCAACCCTCAAACTAAGGCAACCCTCAAACTAAGGCAACGCTCAAAGGAAGGCAGCGCTCAAACTAAGGCAACGCTCAAACTAAGGCAACCCTCAACAAAGGCAACACCTCAAACGAAGGCAACACCTCAAATGAAGGCAACACCTCAAACTAAGACAACACCTCAAACTAAGGCAACACCTCAAACTTAGGCAACACCTCAAACTTAGGCAACACCTCAAACTTAGGCAACACCTCAAACTGAGGCAACAGTCAAACTAAGGCAACACCTCAAACTAAGGCAACACCTCAAACGAAGGCAACACCTCAAACGAAGGCAACACCTCAAACGAAGGCAACACCTCAAACGAAGGCAACACCTCAAACTTAGGCAACACATCAAACTGAGGCAACACCTCAAACTAAGGCAACCGTCAAACAAATGCAACACCTCAAACGAAGGCAACACCTCAAACGAAGGCAACACCTCAAGCTAAGGCAACACCTCAAACTAAGGCAACACCTCAAACTAAGAAAACACTTCAAACTTAGGCAACAGTCAAACTAAGGCAACACCTCACACTAAGGCAACAGTCAAACTCAGGGAACCGTCAAACTAATGCAACACCTCAAACTAATGCAACACCTCAAACTAAGGCAAAACCTCAAACATTAAGCAAAACCTCAAACTAAGGCAACCCTCAAACTGAGGCTACCCTCAAACTAAGGCAACCCTCAATCAAAGGAAACCCTCAATCAAAGGAAGCCCTCAATCAAAGGCAACCCTCAAACAAAGGCAACACCTCAAACTAAGGCAACACCTCAAACTAAGAGAACACCTCAAACTGAGGCAACACCTCAGACTAAGGCAACACCTCAAACTAAGGCAGCCGTCAAATAGAGGCAACACCTCAAATTAAGGCAACACATCAAACTAAGGCAACACATCAAACTAAGGCAACACATCAAACGAAGGCAACACATCAAACTAAGGCAACACATCAAACTAAGGCAAAACATCAAACTAAGGCAACCCTCCAACTAATGCCATACCTCAAACTAATGCAGCACATCAAACTAATGCAACACCTCAAACTAAGGCAACACCACTAACTAAGGCAACACCTCAAACTCAGGCAACACCTCAAAATAGGCCAACTCCTCAAACAAAGGCTCCCATCAAACTAAGCAATATCTCAAACTAAGGCAATCCTCAATCTAAGGCAAACCTCAGACTGAGGCAGCAGTCAATACAAGGCAACTCTCAATTTAAGACAACCCTCAAACTAATACAACACCTGAAACTAAGGCAACCCATAAACGAAGGCAATTCCTCAAACTAAGGCAATTCCTCAAACTAAGGCAACCCTCAAACTAGGGCAACCCTCAAACTAATGCAACCCTCAAACTAACGCAACCCTCAAACTAAGGCAACCCTCAAACTAAGGCAACGCTCAAACTAAGGCAACGCTCAAACTAAGGCAAGCCTCAACAAAGGCAACCCCTCAAACAAAGGCAACCCCTCAAACAAAGGCAACCCTCAAACTAAGGGAACCCTCAAACTAAGGGAACCCTCAAACTCAGGCAACACCTCAAACTAAGACAATAGCTCAAGCTAAGGCAACACGTCAAACTAAGGCAACACCTCAAACTAATGCAACAACTCAAACTAAGGCAAAACCTCAAACTAAGGCAAAACCTCAAACTAAGGCAACACCTCAAACTAAGGCAAAACCTCAAACTAAGGCAAAACCTCAAACTAAGGCAAACCTCAAACTAAGGCAACCCTCAAACTAAGGCAACCCTCAATCAAAGGAAACCCTCAATCAAAGGAAACCCTCAATCAAAGGCAACCCTCAAACAAAGGCAACACCTCAAACTAAGGCAACACCTCAAACTAAGGCAACACCTCAAACTAAGCCAGCCGTCAAATGAAGGCAGCACCTCAAATTAAGGCAACACATCAACTAAGGCAACACATCAAATTGAGGCAACACATCAAACTGAGGCAACACATCAAACGAAGGCAACCCTCCAACTAATGCCATACCTCAAACTAATGCAATACCTCAAACTAATGCAACATCTCAAACTAAGGCAACACCTCAAACGAAGGCAACACCGCAAACTATGGCAACACCTCAAAATAGGCGAACACCTCAAACAAAGGCTCCCATCAAACTAAGCAATATCTCAAACTAAGGCAACACCGAAAACTAATGCAACACCTCAAACAAAGGCTACCATCAAACTAAGCAATATCTCAAACTAAGGCAATCCTCAATCTAAGCCAAACCTCAGACTGAGGCAGCAGTCAATACAAGGCAACTCTCAATTTAAGACAACCCTCAAACTAATGCAACACCTGAAACTAAGGCAACCCATAAACGAAGGCAATTCCTCAAACTAAGGCAATTCCTCAAACTAAGGCAACCCTCAAACTAACGCAACCCCCAAACTAATGCAACCCTCAAACTAACGCAACCCTCAAACTAAGGCAACCCTCAAACTAAGGCAACGCTCAAACTAAGGCAACGCTCAAACTGAGGCAACCCTCAACAAAGGCAACACCTCAAACGAAGGCAACACCTCAAACGAAGGCAACACCTCAAACTAAGGCAACACCTCAAACGAAGGCAACACCTCAAACTGAGGCAATAGTCAAACTAAGGCAACACCTCAAACTAAGGCAATTCCTCAAACTGAGGCAACAGTCAAACTAAGGCAACACCTCAAACTGAGGCAACAGTCAAACTAAGGCAACACCTCAAACTGAGGCAACACCTCAAACTGAGGCAACAGTCAAACTAAGGCAACACCTCAAACTGAGGCAACAGTCAAACTAAGGCAACACCTCAAACTAAGGCAACACCTCAAACGAAGGCAACACCTCAAACTAAGGCAACACCTCAAACGAAGGCAACACCTCAAACTGAGGCAATAGTCAAACTAAGGCAACACCTCAAACTAAGGCAACACCTCAAACTGAGGCAACAGTCAAACTAAGGCAACACCTCAAACTGAGGCAACAGTCAAACTAAGGCAACACCTCAAACTGAGGCAACAGTCAAACTAAGGCAACACCTCAAACTGAGGCAACACCTCAAACTGAGGCAACAGTCAAACTAAGGCAACACCTCAAACTGAGGCAACAGTCAAACTAAGGCAACACCTCAAACTAAGGCAACACCTCAAACGAAGGCAACACCTCAAACTAAGGCAACACATCAAACTAAGGGAACACCTCAAACTAAGGCAACGCTCAAACTAAGGCAACCCTCAAACTAAGGCAAAACCTCAAACTAAGGCAAAACCTCAAACTAAGGCTACCCTCAAACTAAGGCAACCCTCAATCAAAGGAAACCCTCAATCAAAGGAAGCCCTCAATCAAAGGCAACCCTCAAACAAAGGCAACACCTCAAACTAAGGCAACACCTCAAACTAAGAAAACACCTCAAACTGAGGCAACACCTCAGACTAAGGCAACACCTCAAACTAAGGCAGCCGTCAAATAGAGGCAACACCTCAAATTAAGGCAACACATCAAACTAAGGCAACACATCAAACTAAGGCAACACATCAAACGAAGGCAACACATCAAACTAAGGCAACACATCAAACTAAGGCAACACATCAAACTAAGGCAACCCTCCAACTAATGCCATACCTCAAACTAATGCAGCACCTCAAACTAATGCAACACCTCAAAATAGGCCAACTCCTCAAACAAAGGCTCCCATCAAACTAAGCAATATCTGAAACTAAGGCAATCCTCAATCTAAGGCAAACCTCAGACTGAGGCAGCAGTCAATACAAGGCAACTCTCAATTTAAGACAACCCTCAAACTAATACAACACCTGAAACTAAGGCAATCCATAAACGAAGGTAATTCCTCAAACTAAGGCAATTCCTCAAACTAAGGCAACCCTCAAACTAGGGCAACCCTCAAACTAATGCAACCCTCAAACTAACGCAACCCTCAAACTAAGGCAACCCTCAAACTAAGGCAACGCTCAAACTAAGGCAACGCTCAAACTAAGGCAAGCCTCAACAAAGGCAACCCCTCAAACAAAGGCAACCCCTCAAACAAAGGCAACCCTCAAACTAAGGGAACCCTCAAACTATGGGAACCCTCAAACTAAGGCAACACCTCAAACTAAGGCAATAGCTCAAGCTAAGGCAACACCTCAAACTAAGGCAACACCTCAAACTAATGCAACACCTCAAACTAAGGCAAAACCTCAAACTAAGGCAAAACCTCAAACTAAGGCAACATCTCAAACTAAGGCAAAACCTCAAACTAAGGCAAAACCTCAAACTAAGGCAAACCTCAAATTAAGGCAACCCTCAAACTAAGGCAACCCTCAATCAAAGGAAACCCTCAATCAAAGGAAACCCTCAATCAAAGGCAGCCCTCAAACAAAGGCAACACCTCAAACTAAGGCAACACCTCAAACTAAGGCAACACCTCAAACTAAGCCAGCCGTCAAATGACGGCAGCACCTCAAATTAAGGCAACACATCAACTAAGGCAACACATCAAACGAAGGCAACCCTCCAAATAATGCCATACCTCAAACTAATGCAATACCTCAAACTAATGCAACATCTCAAACTAAGGCAACACCTCAAACTAAGGCAACACCGCAAACTAAGGCAACACCTCAAAATAGGCGAACACCTCAAACAAAGGCTCCCATCAAACTAAGCAATATCTCAAACTAAGGCAACACCTAAAACTAATGCAACACCTCAAACAAAGGCTACCATCAAACTAAGCAATATCTCAAACTAAGGCAATCCTCAATCTAAGCCAAACCTCAGACTGAGGCAGCAGTCAATACAAGGCAACTCTCAATTTAAGACAACCCTCAAACTAATGCAACACCTGAAACTAAGGCAACCCATAAACGAAGGCAATTCCTCAAACTAAGGCAATTCCTCAAACTAAGGCAACCCTCAAACTAACGCAACCCCCAAACTAACGCAACCCTCAAACTAACGCAACCCTCAAACTAAGGCAACCCTCAAACTAAGGCAACGCTCAAACTAAGGCAACGCTCAAACTGAGGCAACCCTCAACAAAGGCAACACCTCAAACGAAGGCAACACCTCAAACGAAGGCAACACCTCAAACTAAGACAACACCTCAAACTAAGGCAACACCTCAAACTGAGGCAACAGTCAAACTAAGGCATCACCTCAAACTAAGGCAACACCTCAAACTGAGGCAACAGTCAAACTAAGGCAACACCTCAAACTGAGGCAACAGTCAAACTAAGGCAACACCTCAAACTGAGGCAACACCTCAAACTGAGGCAACAGTCAAACTAAGGCAACACCTCAAACTGAGGCAACAGTCAAACTAAGGCAACACCTCAAACTAAGGCAACACCTCAAACGAAGGCAACACCTCAAACTAAGGCAACACATCAAACTAAGGGAACACCTCAAACTAAGGCAACGCTCAAACTAAGGCAACCCTCAAACTAAGGCAACCCTCAACAAAGGCAACACCTCAAACTTAGGCAACACCTCAAACTTAGGCAATACCTCAAACTGAGGCAACAGTCAAACTAAGGCAACACCTCAAACTAAGGCAACACCTCAAACGAAGGCAACACCTCAAACTAATGCAACACCTCAAACTCAGGCAACACCTCAAACTAAGGCAACACCTCAAACTAAGGCAACACATCAAACTAAGGCAACCCACAAACTAACGCAACCCCCAAACTAACGCAACCCTCAAACTAACGCAACCCTCAAACTAAGGCAACACCTCAAACTGAGGCAACAGTCAAACTAAGGCAACACCTCAAACTAAGGCAACACCTCAAACGAAGGCAACACCTCAAACTAAGGCAACACATCAAACTAAGGGAACACCTCAAACTAAGGCAACGCTCAAACTAAGGCAACCCTCAAACTAAGGCAAAACCTCAAACTAAGGCAAAACCTCAAACTAAGGCTAAACCTCAAACTAAAGCAACCCTCAAACTGAGGCTACCCTCAAACTAAGGCAACCCTCAATCAAAGGAAACCCTCAATCAAAGGAAGCCCTCAATCAAAGGCAACCCTCAAACAAAGGCAACACCTCAAACTAAGGCAACACCTCAAACTAAGAAAACACCTCAAACTGAGGCAACACCTCAGACTAAGGCAACACCTCAAACTAAGGCAGCCGTCAAATAGAGGCAACACCTCAAATTAAGGCAACACATCAAACTAAGGCAACACATCAAACTAAGGCAACACATCAAACGAAGGCAACACATCAAACTAAGGCAACACATCAAACTAAGGCAACACATCAAACTAAGGCAACCCTCCAACTAATGCCATACCTCAAACTAATGCAGCACCTCAAACTAATGCAACACCTCAAAATAGGCCAACTCCTCAAACAAAGGCTCCCATCAAACTAAGCAATATCTGAAACTAAGGCAATCCTCAATCTAAGGCAAACCTCAGACTGAGGCAGCAGTCAATACAAGGCAACTCTCAATTTAAGACAACCCTCAAACTAATACAACACCTGAAACTAAGGCAACCCATAAACGAAGGCAATTCCTCAAACTAAGGCAATTCCTCAAACTAAGGCAACCCTCAAACTAGGGCAACCCTCAAACTAATGCAACCCTCAAACTAACGCAACCCTCAAACTAAGGCAACCCTCAAACTAAGGCAACGCTCAAACTAAGGCAACGCTCAAACTAAGGCAAGCCTCAACAAAGGCAACCCCTCAAACAAAGGCAACCCCTCAAACAAAGGCAACCCTCAAACTAAGGGAACCCTCAAACTAAGGGAACCCTCAAACTAAGGCAACACCTCAAACTAAGGCAATAGCTCAAGCTAAGGCAACACCTCAAACTAAGGCAACACCTCAAACTAATGCAACACCTCAAACTAAGGCAAAACCTCAAACTAAGGCAAAACCTCAAACTAAGGCAACATCTCAAACTAAGGCAAAACCTCAAACTAAGGCAAAACCTCAAACTAAGGCAAACCTCAAATTAAGGCAACCCTCAAACTAAGGCAACCCTCAATCAAAGGAAACCCTCAATCAAAGGAAACCCTCAATCAAAGGCAACCCTCAAACAAAGGCAACACCTCAAACTAAGGAAACACCTCAAACTAAGGCAACACCTCAAACTAAGCCAGCCGTCAAATGAAGGCAGCACCTCAAATTAAGGCAACACATCAACTAAGGCAACACATCAAACGAAGGCAACCCTCCAACTAATGCCATACCTCAAACTAATGCAATACCTCAAACTAATGCAACATCTCAAACTAAGGCAACACCTCAAACTAAGGCAACACCGCAAACTAAGGCAACACCTCAAAATAGGCGAACACCTCAAACAAAGGCTCCCATCAAACTAAGCAATATCTCAAACTAAGGCAACACCTAAAACTAATGCAACACCTCAAACAAAGGCTACCATCAAACTAAGCAATATCTCAAACTAAGGCAATCCTCAATCTAAGCCAAACCTCAGACTGAGGCAGCAGTCAATACAAGGCAACTCTCAATTTAAGACAACCCTCAAACTAATGCAACACCTGAAACTAAGGCAACCCATAAACGAAGGCAATTCCTCAAACTAAGGCAATTCCTCAAACTAAGGCAACCCTCAAACTAACGCAACCCCCAAACTAACGCAACCCTCAAACTAACGCAACCCTCAAACTAAGGCAACCCTCAAACTAAGGCAACGCTCAAACTAAGGCAACGCTCAAACTGAGGCAACCCTCAACAAAGGCAACACATCAAACGAAGGCAACACCTCAAACGAAGGCAACACCTCAAACTAAGACAACACCTCAAACTAAGGCAACACCTCAAACTGAGGCAACAGTCAAACTAAGACATCACCTCAAACTAAGGCAACACCTCAAACTGAGGCAACAGTCAAACTAAGGCAACACCTCAAACTGAGGCAACAGTCAAACTAAGGCAACACCTCAAACTGAGGCAACACCTCAAACTGAGGCAACAGTCAAACTAAGGCAACACCTCAAACTGAGGCAACAGTCAAACTAAGGCAACACCTCAAACTAAGGCAACACCTCAAACGAAGGCAACACCTCAAACTAAGGCAACACATCAAACTAAGGGAACACCTCAAACTAAGGCAACGCTCAAACTAAGGCAACCCTCAAACTAAGGCAACCCTCAACAAAGGCAACACCTCAAACTTAGGCAACACCTCAAACTTAGGCAATACCTAAAACTGAGGCAACAGTCAAACTAAGGCAACACCTCAAACTAAGGCAACACCTCAAACGAAGGCAACACCTCAAACTAATGCAACACCTCAAACTCAGGCAACACCTCAAACTAAGGCAACACCTCAAACTAAGGCAACACATCAAACTAAGGCAACCCACAAACTAACGCAACCCCCAAACTAACGCAACCCTCAAACTAACGCAACCCTCAAACTAAGGCAACCCTCAAACTAAGGCAACGCTCAAACTAAGGCAACGCTCAAACTGAGGCAACCCTCAACAAAGGCAACACCTCAAACGAAGGCAACACCTCAAACGAAGGCAACACCTCAAACTAAGACAACACCTCAAACTAAGGCAACACCTCAAACTGAGGCAACAGTCAAACTAAGGCAACACCTCAAACTAAGGCAACACCTCAAACTGAGGCAACAGTCAAACTAAGGCAACACCTCAAACTGAGGCAACAGTCAAACTAAGGCAACACCTCAAACTAAGGCAACACCTCAAACGAAGGCAACACCTCAAACTGAGGCAACAGTCAAACTAAGGCAACACCTCAAACTGAGGCAACAGTCAACCTAAGGCAACACCTCAAACTGAGGCAACACCTCAAACTGAGGCAACAGTCAAACTAAGGCAACACCTCAAACTGAGGCAACAGTCAAACTAAGGCAACACCTCAAACTAAGGCAACACCTCAAACGAAGGCAACACCTCAAACTAAGGCAACACATCAAACTAAGGGAACACCTCAAACTAAGGCAACGCTCAAACTAAGGCAACCCTCAATCTAAGGCTACCCTCAACAAAGGCAACACCTCAAACTTAGGCAACACTTCAAACTTAGGCAACAACTCAAACTGAGGCAACAGTCAAACTAAGGCAACACCTCAAACTAAGGCAACACCTCAAACGAAGGCAACACCTCAAACTAATGCAACACCTCAAACTCAGGCAACACCTCAAACTAAGGCAACCGTCAAACAAATGCAACACCTCAAACGAAGGCAACACCTCAAACGAAGGCAACACCTCAAACGAAGGTAACACCTCAAGCTAAGGCAACAGCTCAAACTAAGGCAACACCTCAAACTAAGGAAACACTTCAAACTTAGGCAACAGTCAAACTAAGGCAACACCTCAATCTCAGGCAACAGTCAAACTAAGGGAACCGTCAAACTAATGCAACACCTCAAACTAATGCAACACCTCAAACTAAGGCAAAACCTCAAACTAAGGCAAAGCCTCAAACTAAGGCAATACCTCAAACTAAGGCAACCCTCAAACGTATGCAACCCTCAAACTAAGGCAACTCTCAATCAAAGGAAACCCTCAATCAAAGGAAGCCCTCAATCAAAGGCAACCCTCAAACAAAGGCAACACCTCAAACTAAGGCTACACCTCAAACGAAGGCAACACCTCAAACTGAGGCAACACCTCAAACTAAGGCAACACCTCAAACTAAGGCAGCCGTCAAATAAAGGCAACACCTCAAATTAAGGCAACACATCAAACTAAGACAACACATCAAACTAAGGCAACACATCAAACTAAGGCAACACAGCAATCTAAGTCAACCCTCCAACTAATGCCATACCTCAAACTAATGCAGTATCTCAAACTAATGCAACACCTCAAACAAAGGCAACACCTCAAACTAAGGCAACACCTCAAACTAAGGCAACACCTCAAACTAAGGCAACACCTCAAAATAGGCTCCCATCAAACTAAGCAATATCTCAAACTAAGGCAATCCTCAATCTAAGGCAAACATCAGACTGAGGCAGCAGTCAATACAAAACAACTCTCAATTTAAGACAACCCTCAAACGAATGCAACACCTGAAACTAAGGCAACCCATAAACGAAGGCAATTCCTCAAACTAAGACAATTCCTCAAACTAAGGCAACCCTCAAACTAAGGCAACCCTCAAACTAATGCAACCCTCAAACTAACGCAACCCTCAAACTAAGGCAACCCTCAAACTAAGGCAACGCTCAAACTAAGGCAACACTCAAACTAAGGCAACCCTCAACAAAGGCAACCCCTCAAACAAAGGCAACCCCTCAAACAAAGGCAACCCCTCAAACAAAGGCAACCCTCAAACTAAGGGAACCCTCAAACTAAGGCAACACCTCAGACTAAGGCAACACCTCAAACTAAGGCAGCCCAAAGACTAAGGCAACGCCTCAAACGTAGGCAACGCCTCAAACTGAGGCAACGCCTCAAACTGAGGCAGCGCCTCAATCTAAGGCGACGCCTCAATCTAAGGTAACCCTTAAAATATGGCAATGCTCGAACTAATGCAGACCCTCCAACTAATGCAGCCCCTCAAACTGAGGCAACAGTCAAACTAAGGCAACACCTCAAACTAAGGCAACACCTCAAACGAAGGCAACACCTCAAACTAAGGCAACACATCAAACTAAGGCAACACCTCAAACTAAGGCAACGCTCAAACTAAGGCAACCCTCAAACTAAGGCAACCCTCAACAAAGGCAACACCTCAAACTTAGGCAACACCTCAAACTTAGGCAACAACTCAAACTAAGGCAGCCGTCAAATAAAGGCAACACCTCAAATTAAGGCAACACATCAAACTAAGGCAACACAGCAATCTAAGTCAACCCTCCAACTAATGCCATACCTCAAACTAATGCAGTATCTCAAACTAATGCAACACCTCAAACAAAGGCAACACCTCAAACTAAGGCAACACCTCAAACTAAGGCAACACCTCAAACTAAGGCAACACCTCAAAATAGGCTCCCATCAAACTAAGCAATATCTCAAACTAAGGCAATCCTCAATCTAAGGCAAACATCAGACTGAGGCAGCAGTCAATACAAAACAACTCTCAATTTAAGACAACCCTCAAACGAATGCAACACCTGAAACTAAGGCAACCCATAAACGAAGGCAATTCCTCAAACTAAGGCAATTCCTCAAACTAAGGCAACCCTCAAACTAAGGCAACCCTCAAACTAATGCAACCCTCAAACTAACGCAACCCTCAAACTAAGGCAACCCTCAAACTAAGGCAACGCTCAAACTAAGGCAACACTCAAACTAAGGCAACCCTCAACAAAGGCAACCCCTCAAACAAAGGCAACCCCTCAAACAAAGGCAACCCCTCAAACAAAGGCAACCCTCAAACTAAGGGAACCCTCAAACTAAGGCAACACCTCAGACTAAGGCAACACCTCAAACTAAGGCAGCCCAAAGACTAAGGCAACGCCTCAAACGTAGGCAACGCCTCAAACTGAGGCAACGCCTCAAACTGAGGCAGCGCCTCAATCTAAGGCGACGCCTCAATCTAAGGCAACCCTTAAAATATGGCAATGCTCGAACTAATGCAGACCCTCCAACTAATGCAGCCCCTCAAACTGACTCAACAGTCAAACTAAGGCAACACCTCAAACTAAGGCAACACCTCAAACGAAGGCAACACCTCAAACTAAGGCAACACATCAAACTAAGGCAACACCTCAAACTGAGGCAACGCTCAAACTAAGGCAACCCTCAAACTAAGGCTACCCTCAACAAAGGCAACACCTCAAACTTAGGCAACACTTCAAACTTAGGCAACAACTCAAACTGAGGCAACAGTCAAACTAAGGCAAGAACCTCAAACTAAGGCAACACCTCAAACGAAGGCAACACCTCAAACTAATGCAACACCTCAAACTCAGGCAACACCTCAAACTAAGGCAACACCTCAAACTAAGGCAACACATCAAACTAAGGCAACACCTCAAACTAAGGCAATCGTCAAACAAATGCAACACCTCAAACGAAGGGAACACCTCAAACGAAGGCAACACCTCAAACGAAGGTAACACCTCAAGCTAAGGCAACAGCTCAAACTAAGGCAACACCTCAAACTAAGGAAACACTTCAAACTTAGGCAACAGTCAAACTAAGGCAACACCTCAATCTCAGGCAACAGTCAAACTAAGGGAACCGTCAAACTAATGCAACACCTCAAACTAATGCAACACCTCAAACTAAGGCAAAACCTCAAACTAAGGCAAAGCCTCAAACTAAGGCAATACCTCAAACTAAGGCAACCCTCAAACGTATGCAACCCTCAAACTAAGGCAACTCTCAATCAAAGGAAACCCTCAATCAAAGGAAGCCCTCAATCAAAGGCAACCCTCAAACAAAGGCAACACCTCAAACTAAGGCTACACCTCAAACGAAGGCAACACCTCAAACTGAGGCAACACCTCAAACTAAGGCAACACCTCAAACTAAGGCAGCCGTCAAATAAAGGCAACACCTCAAATTAAGGCAACACATCAAACTAAGACAACACATCAAACTAAGGCAACACATCAAACTAAGGCAACACAGCAATCTAAGTCAACCCTCCAACTAATGCCATACCTCAAACTAATGCAGTATCTCAAACTAATGCAACACCTCAAACAAAGGCAACACCTCAAACTAAGGCAACACCTCAAACTAAGGCAACACCTCAAACTAAGGCAACACCACAAAATAGGCTCCCATCAAACTAAGCAATATCTCAAACTAAGGCAATCCTCAATCTAAGGCAAACATCAGACTGAGGCAGCAGTCAATACAAAACAACTCTCAATTTAAGACAACCCTCAAACGAATGCAACACCTGAAACTAAGGCAACCCATAAACGAAGGCAATTCCTCAAACTAAGGCAATTCCTCAAACTAAGGCAACCCTCAAACTAAGGCAACCCTCAAACTAATGCAACCCTCAAACTAACGCAACCCTCAAACTAAGGCAACCCTCAAACTAAGGCAACGCTCAAACTAAGGCAACACTCAAACTAAGGCAACCCTCAACAAAGGCAACCCCTCAAACAAAGGCAACCCCTCAAACAAAGGCAACCCCTCAAACAAAGGCAACCCTCAAACTAAGGGAACCCTCAAACTAAGGCAACACCTCAGACTAAGGACAACACCTCAAACTAAGGCAGCCCAAAGACAAAGGCAACGCCTCAAACGTAGGCAACGCCTCAAACTGAGGCAACGCCTCAAACTGAGGCAGCGCCTCAATCTAAGGCGACGCCTCAATCTAAGGTAACCCTTAAAATATGGCAATGCTCGAACTAATGCAGACCCTCCAACTAATGCAGCCCCTCAAACTGAGGCAACAGTCAAACTAAGGCAACACCTCAAACTAAGGCAACACCTCAAACGAAGGCAACACCTCAAACTAAGGCAACACATCAAACTAAGGCAACACCTCAAACTAAGGCAACGCTCAAACTAAGGCAACCCTCAAACTAAGGCAACCCTCAACAAAGGCAACACCTCAAACTTAGGCAACACCTCAAACTTAGGCAACACCTCAAACTAAGGCAGCCGTCAAATAAAGGCAACACCTCAAATTAAGGCAACACATCAAACTAAGACAACACATCAAACTAAGGCAACACATCAAACTAAGGCAACACAGCAATCTAAGTCAACCCTCCAACTAATGCCATACCTCAAACTAATGCAGTATCTCAAACTAATGCAACACCTCAAACAAAGGCAACACCTCAAACTAAGGCAACACCTCAAACTAAGGCAACACCTCAAACTAAGGCAACACCTCAAAATAGGCTCCCATCAAACTAAGCAATATCTCAAACTAAGGCAATCCTCAATCTAAGGCAAACATCAGACTGAGGCAGCAGTCAATACAAAACAACTCTCAATTTAAGACAACCCTCAAACGAATGCAACACCTGAAACTAAGGCAACCCATAAACGAAGGCAATTCCTCAAACTAAGGCAATTCCTCAAACTAAGGCAACCCTCAAACTAAGGCAACACCTCAAATTAATGCAACCCTCAAACTAACGCAACCCTCAAACTAAGGCAACCCTCAAACTAAGGCAACGCTCAAACTAAGGCAACACTCAAACTAAGGCAACCCTCAACAAAGGCAACCCCTCAAACAAAGGCAACCCCTCAAACAAAGGCAACCCCTCAAACAAAGGCAACCCTCAAACTAAGGGAACCCTCAAACTAAGGCAACACCTCAGACTAAGGCAACACCTCAAACTAAGGCAGCCCAAAGACTAAGGCAACGCCTCAAACGTAGGCAACGCCTCAAACTGAGGCAACGCCTCAAACTGAGGCAGCGCCTCAATCTAAGGCGACGCCTCAATCTAAGGCAACCCTTAAAATATGGCAATGCTCGAACTAATGCAGACCCTCCAACTAATGCAGCCCCTCAAACTGAGGCAACAGTCAAACTAAGGCAACACCTCAAACTAAGGCAACACCTCAAACGAAGGCAACACCTCAAACTAAGGCAACACATCAAACTAAGGCAACACCTCAAACTGAGGCAACGCTCAAACTAAGGCAACCCTCAAACTAAGGCAACCCTCAACAAAGGCAACACCTCAAACTTAGGCAACACCTCAAACTTAGGCAACACCTCAAACTGAGGCAACAGTCAAACTAAGGCAACACCTCAAACTAAGGCAACACCTCAAACGAAGGCAACACCTCAAACGAAGGCAACACCTCAAGCTAATGCAACACCTCAAACTCAGGCAACACCTCAAACTAAGGCAACACCTCAAACTAAGGCAACACATCAAACTAAGGCAACACCTCAAACTAAGGCAACCGTCAAACAAATGCAACACCTCAAACGAAGGCAACACCTCAAACGAAGGCAACAACTCAAACGAAGGCAACACCTCAAGCTAAGGCAACAGCTCAAACTAAGGCAACACCTCAAAATAAGGAAACACTTCAAACTTACGCAACAGTCAAACTAAGGCAACACCTCAAACTCAGCCAACAGTCAAACTAAGGGAACCGTCAAACTAATGCAACACCTCAAACTAATGCAACACCTCAAACTAAGGCAAAACCTCAAACTAAGGCAAAGCCTCAAACTAAGGCAAAACCTCAAACTAAGGCAACCCTCAAACTTATGCAACCCTCAAACTAAGGCAACTCTCAATCAAAGGAAACCCTCAATCAAAGGAAGCCCTCAATCAAAGGCAACCCTCAAACAAAGGCAACACCTCAAACTAAGGCAACACCTTAAACGAAGGCAACACCTCAAACTGAGGCAACACCTCAAACTAAGGCAACACCTCAAACTAAGGCAGCCGTCAAATAAAGGCAACACCTCAAATTAAGGCAACACATCAAACTAAGGAAACACATCAAACTAAGGCAACACATCAAACGAAGACAACACATCAAACTAAGGCAACACATCAAACTAAGGCAACACAGCAATCTAAGTCAACCCTCCAACTAATGCCATACCTCAAACTAATGCAGTATCTCAAACTAATGCAACACCTCAAACAAAGGCAACACCTCAAACTAAGGCAACACCTCAAACTCAGGCAACACCTCAAACTAAGGCAACACCTCAAAATAGGCTCCCATCAAACTAAGCAATATCTCAAACTAAGGCAATCCTCAATCTAAGGCAAACATCAGACTGAGGCAGCAGTCAATACAAGGCAACTCTCAATTTAAATAACCCTCAAACGAATGCAACACCTGAAACTAAGGCAACCCATAAACGAAGGCAATTCCTCAAACTAAGGCAATTCCTCAAACGAAGGCAACCCTCAAACTAAGGCAACCCTCAAACTAATGCAACCCTCAAACTAACGCAACCCTCAAACTAAGGCAACCCTCAAACTAAGGCAACGCTCAAACTAAGGCAACGCTCAAACTAAGGCAACCCTCAACAAAGGCAACCCCTGAAACTAACGCAACCCTCAAACTAAGGCAACCCTCAAACTAAGGCAACGCTCAAACTAAGGCAACACTCAAACTAAGGCAACCCTCAACAAAGGCAACCCCTCAAACAAAGGCAACCCCTCAAACAAAGGCAACCCCTCAAACAAAGGCAACCCTCAAACTAAGGGAACCCTCAAACTAAGGCAACACCTCAGACTAAGGCAACACCTCAAACTGAGGCAACGCTCAAACTAAGGCAACCCTCAAACTAAGGCAACCCTCAACAAAGGCAACACCTCAAACTTAGGCAACACCTCAAACTTAGGCAACACCTCAAACTGAGGCAACAGTCAAACTAAGGCAACACCTCAAACTAAGGCAACACCTCAAACGAAGGCAACACCTCAAACGAAGGCAACACCTCAAGCTAATGCAACACCTCAAACTCAGGCAACACCTCAAACTAAGGCAACACCTCAAACTAAGGCAACACATCAAACTAAGGCAACACCTCAAACTAAGGCAACCGTCAAACAAATGCAACACCTCAAACGAAGGCAACACCTCAAACGAAGGCAACAACTCAAACGAAGGCAACACCTCAAGCTAAGGCAACAGCTCAAACTAAGGCAACACCTCAAAATAAGGAAACACTTCAAACTTACGCAACAGTCAAACTAAGGCAACACCTCAAACTCAGCCAACAGTCAAACTAAGGGAACCGTCAAACTAATGCAACACCTCAAACTAATGCAACACCTCAAACTAAGGCAAAACCTCAAACTAAGGCAAAGCCTCAAACTAAGGCAAAACCTCAAACTAAGGCAACCCTCAAACTTATGCAACCCTCAAACTAAGGCAACTCTCAATCAAAGGAAACCCTCAATCAAAGGAAGCCCTCAATCAAAGGCAACCCTCAAACAAAGGCAACACCTCAAACTAAGGCAACACCTTAAACGAAGGCAACACCTCAAACTGAGGCAACACCTCAAACTAAGGCAACACCTCAAACTAAGGCAGCCGTCAAATAAAGGCAACACCTCAAATTAAGGCAACACATCAAACTAAGGAAACACATCAAACTAAGGCAACACATCAAACGAAGACAACACATCAAACTAAGGCAACACATCAAACTAAGGCAACACAGCAATCTAAGTCAACCCTCCAACTAATGCCATACCTCAAACTAATGCAGTATCTCAAACTAATGCAACACCTCAAACAAAGGCAACACCTCAAACTAAGGCAACACCTCAAACTCAGGCAACACCTCAAACTAAGGCAACACCTCAAAATAGGCTCCCATCAAACTAAGCAATATCTCAAACTAAGGCAATCCTCAATCTAAGGCAAACATCAGACTGAGGCAGCAGTCAATACAAGGCAACTCTCAATTTAAGACAACCCTCAAACGAATGCAACACCTGAAACTAAGGCAACCCATAAACGAAGGCAATTCCTCAAACTAAGGCAATTCCTCAAACGAAGGCAACCCTCAAACTAAGGCAACCCTCAAACTAATGCAACCCTCAAACTAACGCAACCCTCAAACTAAGGCAACCCTCAAACTAAGGCAAAGCTCAAACTAAGGCAACGCTCAAACTAAGGCAACCCTCAACAAAGGCAACCCCTCAAACAAAGGCAACCCCTCAAACAAAGGCAACCCCTCAAACAAAGGCAACCCTCAAACTAAGGGAACCCTCAAACTAAGGCAACACCTCAGACTAAGGCAACACCTCAAACTAAGGCAGCCCAAAGACTAAGGCAACGCCTCAAACGTAGGCAACGCCTCAAACTGAGGCAGCGCCTCAATCTAAGGCGACGCCTCAATCTAAGGCAACCCTTAAAATATGGCAATGCTCGAACTAATGCAGACCCTCCAACTAATGCAGCCCCTCAAACTAAGGCAACCATCAAACTTAGGCACCCCTCAAACTAATGCAACACCTCAATCTAAGGCAACCCTGAAAATATGGCAACGCTCAAACTAATGCAGACCCTCAAACTAATGCAGACCCTGAAACTAAGGCAACCCTCAAGCTGAGACAACCTTTAAGGCTTTTAGTTTTGGTGACTGCAGCTTTGACAGTCGCGAAGGTGCGAGAGCGAGCTTGCAGCTGGGAAGTCAATTTCAGTGGAAGTTTAAAAGTTAATTCTCTTTTGTTTTCGGAGGACCAGTGGACTGCTGGGTAAGTAAAAACTATATATTTGGGTAGTTTAAAATCTCTTTCTTTTAGTTTTGGTGACTGCAGCTTTGACAGTAGCGAAGGTGCAAGAGCGAGCTTACAGCTGGGAAGTCAATTTCAGTGGAAGTTTAAAAGTTAATTCCCTTTTGTTTTCGGAGGACCAGGGGACTGCTGGGTAAGAAAAAACTATATATTTCGGTGGTGGCTGTACCCGAGACAGTACACATGTGGTGTCTCCCACCCTCCCTCCTCCTGTAACCAAAAAAAAGGACTCTTGTTTTGATAAGGTTAGCTTTTTATTTAAGAAGTTCTGTCCGTTGGATTGCTATCTGAACAAGTTTTGACATTTTTTTTTGCTTTTTCAGTAGATTTGTTGGGAATTTAGAATAGAGGGACAGGAAGTTAAGGCAGTTGCATGTTCCTCCTGCAGAATGTGGTAGGTAAGGGTCGCCAAGAGTGTCCCTGCTGACTGCATCTGCAGGAAGTGCACCCAACTCCAGCTCCTCGAGAACCGCGTTTGGGAACTGGAGCTGGAGCTGGATGAATTTCGGATCATTCGGGAGGCGGAGGGGGTTATTGAGAGGAGTTATGGGGAGGGAGTCACACCTCAGGTAAAAGAAGTAGGTAGATGGGTTACCGTCAGGCGAAGGAGTGGGAACCAGCAGGCAGTGCAGGGATCCCCTGTGGCCGTTTCCTTCAACCACAGGTATCCCGTTTTGGATACTGTTGCGGGGGACGACTTACCAGGAGTAAGCAATGGGGTACAGGTCTCTTTCACAGAGTCTGTCCCTGTTGCTCAGAAGGGAAGGGGGAAGAGGAGCAGAGCATTAGTCATTGGGGACTCCATAGTTAGGGGAACAGATAGGAGGTTCTGTGGGAACGAGAGACTCACGGTTGGTATGTTGCATCCCAGGTGCCAGGGTTCGTGATGTTTCGGATCGTGTTTTTGGGATCCTCAGGGGGGAGGGGAGCAGCCCCAAGACGTGGTCCACATTGGCACCAATGACATAGGTAGGAAGAGAGATGGGGATTTAAGACAGAAATTCTGGGAGCTAGAGTGGAAGCTTAGAGTGAGAACAAACAGAGTTGTTATCTCTGGGTTGTTGCCCGTGCCACGTGATAGCGAAGCAAGGAATAGGGAGAGAGAGGAGTTGAATCCTGCAGGATGGTGCAGGAGGGAGGGTTTTGGTTTCCTGGATAATTGTGGCTCTTTCTGGGGTAGGTGGGACCTCTACAAACAGGATGGTCTTCACCTGAACCAGAGGGGTACCAATATCCTGGGGGGGAGACTTGGTAGTGCTCTTCGGGGGGGTTTAAACTAAATCAGCAGGGGAATGGGAACCGAAAATGTAGTGCCAGTGTACAGGATGTTGAGAGTAGTGAGGTCAGGGATAAGGTTACAAGGACGCAAGAGGGCACTGGCAAGCAAGAACCTGGTTTAAAGTGTGTCTATGTCAATGCCGGGAGCATCTGGAATAAGGTGGGTGAGCTTGCAGTATGGGTTGGTACCTGGGATCTCAATGTGGAGGCCATTTCGGAGACATGGGTCGTGCAGGGGAAGGAATGGATGTTGCAGGTTCCGGGATTTAGATGTTTCAGTAAGAACAGAGAAGATGGTAAAAGAGGGGTGGGGGGGGTGGCATTGTTAATCAAGGAGAGTAGCACAGCGACAGAAAGGACGTTTGAGGACGCGTCTACTGAGGTAGTATGGGCCGAGGTTAGAAACAGGAGAGGTGAGGTCACCCTGTTGGGAGTCTTTTATAGACCTCCAAATAGTTCCAGAGATGTAGAGGAAAGGATAACGAAGATGATTCTCGACAGGGGCGAGAGTAACAGGGTAGTTGTTATGGGGAACTTTAACTTTCCAAATATTGACTGGAAATACTATAGTTCGAGTACTTTCGATGGGTCTGTTTTTGTCCAGTGTGTGCAGGAGGGTTTTCTGACACAGTATGCAGACAGGCCAACCAGGGGCGATGCCACATTGGATTTGGTACTGGGTAATGAACCCGGCCAGGTGTTAGATTTACATGTTGGTGAGCACTTTGGTGATCGTGATTACAATTCGGTTAGGTTTACCTTAGCGATGGGCAGGGACAGGTATATACCGCAGGGCAAGAATTATAACTGGGGGAAAGGAAATTATGATGCGATCAGGCAAGATTTAGGATGCGTAGGATGGGGAAGGAAACTGCAGGGGATGGGAACAATCGAAATGTGGAGCTTATTCAAGGAGCAGCGACTGCGTGTCCTTGATAAGTATGTAAATGTGAGGCAGGGAGGAAGTTGTCGAGCGAGGGAGCCATGGTTTACTAAAGAAGTTGAATTGCTTGTCAAGAAGAAGAAGTCTTATGTTCGGATGAGACGTGAAGGCTCAGTTAGGGCGCTTGAGAGTTACAAGCCAGCCAGGAAGGATCTAAAGGGAGAGCTGAGAAGAGCAAGGAGAGGACACGAAAAGTCATTGGCGGATAGGATCAGGGAAAACCCTAACGCTTTCTATAGGTACATCAGGAATAAAAGAATGACTGGAGTTAGATTAGGGCCAATCAAGGATAGTAGTGGGAAGTTGTGTGTGAAATCAGAGGAGGTCGGGGAAGCGTTAAATGAATATTTTGCGTCAGTATTTACAGTAGAGAAAGGAAATGTTGTCGAGGAGAATACTGAGATTCAGGCTACCAGGTTAGATGGGATTGAGGTTCACAAGGAGGAGGTGTTATCCATTTTGGAAAGTGTGAAAATAGATAAGTCCCCTGGGCCAGATCGGACTTATCCTCGGATTCTCTGGGAAGCCAGGGAGGAGATTGCAGAGCCTTTGTCCTCTATCTTTATGTCGTCATTGTCGACAGGTATCGTGCCGGAAGACTGGAGGATAGCAAATGTTGTCCCCTTGTTCAAGATGTGGAGCAGAGACAGCCCTGGTAATTATAGACCTGTGAGCCTTACTTCGGTTCTGGGTAAATTGTTGGAAAAGGTTATAAGAGACAGGATTTATAATCATCTTGAAAAGAATAAGTTCATTAGCGATAGTCAGCACGGTTTTGTGACGGGTAGGTCGTGCCTCACAAACCTTATTGAGTTTTTCGAGAAGGTGACCAAACAGGTGGATGAGGGTAAAGCAGTGGATGTGGTGTATATGGATTTCAGTAAGGCATTTGATAAGGTTCCCCACGGTAGGCTATTGCAGAAAATACGGAAGTATGGGGTTGAAGGTGATTTAGAGCTTTGGATCAGAAATTGGCTAGCTTAAAGAAGACAGAGGGTGGTGGTTGATGGCAAATGTTCATCCTGGAGTTTAGTTACTAGTGGTGTCCCACAAGGATCTGTTTTGGGGCCACTGCTGTTTGTCATTTTTAGAAATGACCTGGAAGAGGGTGTGGAAGGGTGGGTTAGTAAATTTGCGGATGACACTAAAGTCGGTGGACTTGTGGATAGTGCCGAAGGGTGTTGTAGGGTGCAGAGAGACATAGATAGGCTGCAGAGCTGGGCTGAGAGATGGCAAATGGAGCTAAATGCGGAAAAGTGCGAGGTGATTCACTTTGGAAGGAGTAACAGGAATGCAGAGTACTGGGCTAATGGGAAGATTCTTGGTAGTGTAGATGAAGAGAGAGATCTTGGTGTCCAGGTGCTTAAATCCCTGAAGGTTGCTGCCCAGGTTAATAGGGCTGTAAAGAAGGCATACGGTGTGTTAGATTTTATTGGTTTGGGGATCGAGTTTCGGAGCCACGAGGTCATGCTGCAGCTGTCCAAAACTCTGGTGAGACCGCACCTGGAGTATTGCGTGCAGTTCTGGTCACCGCATTATAGGAAGGATGTGGAAGCTTTGGAAAGTGTGCAGAGGAGATTTACTAGGATGTTTCCTGGTATGGACGGAGGGTCTAACGAGGAAAGGCTGAGGGACTTGAGGTTGTTTTCGTTAGAGAGAAGGAGGAGAGACAGAGAGAGAGAGACAGAGAGAGAGAGAGAAATCTCTTTGCACTGTTTGTGAACTCCCCTGTTCGATTCTTTTTATGTGCAAAGTAGCAGATCTCCCATTTGTCACAGTTTTCTCCATTCACTTCATCTACAAATATCTCATCGCAATTTTATGCTTCAATCTAATGGCTCTGTACTAAAGAGTGCGCAGGAACACAGGGACCTGGAGGTACATGTGCATCGATTATTGAAGGAGGCAGGACATATTGAGAGAGTGGTTAGTATAACAGTTGGGATTGGGATCTTGGGTTTCATAATTAGAGGCATTGAGTGCAAAAGCAGGGAAATTATGCTGAACCTTTATACAACTCTGGTTAGGCCCTAACTGGAGGATTATGTCCAGTTCTGGTCACCACACATTCGGAAGGAGGTGAGGGTCCTTGAGAGGGTGCAGAGGAGATTTACTAGAATGGTTCCAGTGATGAGGGATTTTAGTTACAAGGTCATGTTGCCAAAGGCAACACTCCAAACCCAAAGGCAACACTCCAAACCCAAAGGCAACACTCCAGAGCTAAAGGCAACACTCCAGAGCTAAAGGCAACACTCCAAACCCAAAGGCAACACTCCAAACCCAAATGCAACACTCCAAACCCAAAGGCAACACTCCAAACCCAAATGCAACACTCCAGAGCCAAAGGCAACACTCCAAACCCAAAGGCAACACTCCAAACCCAAACGCAACACTCCAAACCCAAAGGCAACACTACAAACCCAAAGGCAACACTCCAGAGCCAAAGGCAACACTCCAAACACAAAGGCAACACTACACAACCAAAGACAACACTCCAAACCCAAAGGCAACACTCCAAACCCAAAGGCAACACTCCAAACCAAAGGCAACCCTCCATACACTATGAAACCCGCATACACACCTGGCAGGATCCTGATACACAGTGAAACCCCCCTCACACCTGGCAGGATCCTGATACACTGTGAAACCCCCATACACAACTGGCAGGATCCTGATACAAAGTGAAACCCGCCTCACACCTGGCAGGATCCTGATACACTGTGAAACCCCCATACACACCTGGCAGGATCCTGATACACAGTGAAACCCCCCTCACACCTGGCAGGATCCTGATACACAGTGAAACCCCCCTCACATCTGGCAGGATCCTGATACAAAGTGAAACCCCCCTCAAACCTGGCAGGATCCTGATCCACTGTGAAACCCCCCTCACACCTGGCAGGATCCTGATACACAGTGAAACCCCCCTCATACCTGGCAGGATCCTGATACAAAGTGAAACCCCCCTCAAACCTGGCAGGATCCTGATCCACTGTGAACACCCCATACACACCTGGCAGGAACCTGATACACTGTGAAACCCCCATATACACCTGGCAGTATCCTGATCCACTGTGAACACCCCATACACACCTGGCAGGATCCTGATGCACTGTGAAAACCCACTCACACCTGGCAGGATCCTGATACGCTGTGAAACACCCATACACACCTGGCAGGACCCTGATCAACTGTGAAAACCCAATTCACACCTGGCAGGATCCTGATACACTGAGAAACCCCCATACACACCTGGCAGAATCCTGATACACTGTGAAAACCCAATTCACACCTGGCAGGATCCTGATACACTGTGAAACCCCCATCCACACTGGCAGGATCCTGATACACTGTGAAACCCCACTCACACCTGGCAGGATTCTGATACACTGTGAAACGCCCACACACACCTGGCAGGATCCTGAGACACTGTGAAACCCCACTCACACCTGGCAGGATTCCGATACACTGTGAAACCCCCATACACACCTGGCAGGATTCTGATACACTGTGAAACGCCCATACACACCTGGCAGGATCCTGATACACTGTGAAACCCCACTCACACCTGGCAGGATTCTGATACACTGTGAAATCCCAGACACACCTGGCAGGATCCTGATACACTGTGAAACCCCCTACACACCCGGCAGGATCCTGATACACTGTGAAAACCCATACAGAACTGGCAGGAACCTGATCCACTGAGAAAACGCAGGACACACCTGGCAGGATCCTGATACACTGTGAAAACCCCATACACACCTGGCAGGATCCTGATAAACTGTGAAAACCCCAAACATCCCTGGCAGGATCCTGATTCACTGCGAAACCCCACTCATACCTGGCAGCATCCTGATACACTGTGAAACCCCAATACACTCCTGGCAGGATTCTGATACACTGTGAAACACCAGACACATCTGGCAGGATCCTGATGCACTGTGAAATCCCCATACACACCTGGCAGGATCCTGATAAACCGTGAAACCCCATGCATACGTGGCAGGATCCTGATCCACTGTGAAAACCCCACACACAACTGGAAGGATCCTGATAAAATGTGAAACCCCCATACACACCTGGAAGGATCCTGATAAACTGTGAAACCCCCATACACAGCTGGCAGGATCCTGATCAACTGTGAAACCCCCATACACACCGGGCAGGATCCTGATAAACTGTGAAACCCCAATACACACCTGGCAGGATCCTGATAAACTGTGAAAACCCCAGGCACTCCTGGCAGGATCCTGATATAGTGTGAAAACCCCATACACACCTGGCAGGATCCTGATACTCTGTGAAACCCCCTGACACACCTGGCAGGATCCTGATATATTGTGAAAACACCGTACATACCTGGCAGGATCCTGACTCTGTGAAACCCCGTACACGTCTGGCAGGATCCTGATATATTGTGAAAACCCCGTACACACCTGGCAGGATCCTGATCATCTGTGAAACCCCGTACACATCTGGCAGGATCCTGATATATTGTGAAAACCCCATACACACCTGGCAGGATCCTGATCCTCTGTGAAACCCTGTACACATCTGGCACGATCCTGATATATTGTGAAAACCCCGCACGCACCTGGCAGGATCCTGATCCTCTGTGAAACCCCACACACATCTGGCAGGATCCTGATCCACTTTGAAAACCCCATACACACCTGGCAGGATCCTGATACTCTGTGAAACCCCCTGACACACCTGGCAGGATCCTGATATATTGTGAAAACCCCGTACATACCTGGCCGGATCGTGATCCTCTGTGAAACCCCGTGCACATCTGGCAGGATACTGATACTCTGTGAAACCCCCTGACACACCTGGCAGGATCCTGATATATTGTGAAAACCCCGTACACACCTGGCCGGATCGTGATCCTCTGTGAAACCCCGTACACACCTGGCAGGATACTGATCCACTGTGAAAACCCCATACACACCTGGCAGGATCCTGATAAACTGTGAAACACCCATAAACACCTGGCAGGATCCTGATAAACTGTGAAACCCCCATACACACCTGGCAGGTTCCTGATGCACAGTGAAACCCCATTCACATCAGGCAGTATCATGATACACTGTGAAAACCACATACACATCTGGCAGGATCCTGATCCACTGTGAAACCACATTCACATCTGGCAGCATCCTGATACACTGTGAAACCCCATTCACACCTGGCAGGAATCCTGATACACAGTGAAACCCCATTCACATCTGGCAGGATGCTGATGCACTGTGAAACCCCATACACGGCTGGCAGGATCCTGATACGCTGCGAAAACCCCCATCCACTCCTGGCATTATCCCGCTACACTGTGAAAGCCCATACACACCTGGCAGGATCCTGATACACTGTGAAAACCCCATTCACATCCGGCAGGATACTGATACACAGTGAAACCCCATACACACCTGGCAGGATTCTGATCCTCTGTGAAACCCCCATAAACACCTGGAAGGATCCTAAAACACTGTGATACCCCAGACAGATCTGGCAGGATCCTGATGCACTGTGAAAACCCCATACACACCTGGCAGGATTCTGATCCACTGTGAAACTCGATACACACCTGGCAGATCCTGATACAATGTGAAAACCCCATACACACCTGTCAGGATCCTGATACACTGTGAAATCCCAATACACACCTTGCAGGATCCTGATAAATTGTGAAAACCCCATACACATCTGGCAGGATCCTGATCCACAGTGAAAACCCCATAGACACCTGGCAGGATCCTGATAAACTGTGAAACCCCCATGCACACCTGGCAGAATCCTGATAAACTGTGAAACCCCCATGCACAGCTGGCAGGATCCTGATAAACTGTGAAACCCCCAAACACACCTGGCAGGATCCTGATAAATAGTGAAACCCCCATACACACCTGGAAGAATCCTGATAAAATGTGAAAACCCCATGCACACCTGGCAGGATCCTGATATAGTGTGAAAACCCTGTACACACCTGGCAGGATCCTGATACTCTGTGAAATCCCGTGCACATCTGGCAGGATCTTGATATATTGTGAAAACCCCGTACACACCTGGCAGGATCCTGATCCTCTGTGAAACCCCGGACACACCTGGCAGGAACCTGATACACTGTGAAACCCCCAGACACACCTGGCAGTATCCTGATAAACTGTGAAACCCACAGACACACCTGGCATGAGACTAATACACTGTGACAGCCCCGTACACACCTGGCAGGTTCATGATGCACAGTGAAACCCCATTCACATCTGGCAGTATCATGATACATTGTGAAAACCCCAAACACAACTGGCAGGATCCTGATACACAGTGAAACCCCATTCACATCTGGCAGGATCCTGACACACTGTGAAACCCCATACACACCTGGCAGGATCTAATACACTGTGAAAACCCCTTACACACCTGGCAGGTTCCTGATGCACAGTGAAACCCCAATCACATCTGGCAGGATCCTGATACACAGTGAAAACCCCAAACACACCTGAAAGGACCCGGAACCACTGTGAAACACCCATACACACCTGGCAGGGTCCTGACACACTGTGAAACCCACATACACACCTGGCAGGATCCTGATAAACGGTGAAACCCCCATACACACCTGGCAGGATCCTGACACACTGTGAAACCCCTTTCACACCTGGCAGGATCCTGATACACAGTTAAAACCCATTGACACCTGGCAGGATTCCTGATACACAGTGAAACCCCATTCACATCTGGCAGGATCCTGATACACTGTGAAACCCCATACACACCTGGCAGGATCCTGATCCACTGTGAAAACCCCATACACACCTGGCAGGATCCTGATCCAATGTGAAGCCCCATTCACACCTGGCAGGATCCTGATACACAGTGAAAACCCCAAACACACCTGAAAGGACCCGGAACCACTGTGAAACACCCATACACACCTGGCAGGGTCCTGATACACTGTGAAACCCCCATACACACCTGGCAGGATCCTGACACACTGTGAAAATCCCATTCACACCTGGCAGGATCCTGATACACTGTGAAAATCCCAGTCACCCCTGGCAGGATTCTGATTCACTGAAAACCCCAAACACACTTGGCTGGATCCTGATACACTGTGAAACCCCATACACACCTGGCAGGAACCTGATGCACTGTGAAAACCCCAAACACACCTGGCAGGACCCAGATACACTGTGAAACACCATACACACCTGGCAGGATCCTGATCCACTGTGAAAACCCCAAACACACGTGGCAGGATTCTGATACACTGTGAAACCCCATGTACACCTGGCAGGATCCTGATACACTGTGAAATCCCCATTCACATCCGGCAGGATCCTGATACACTGTGTAACCCCATAAACACCTGGCAGGATCCTGATCCACTGTGAAACCCCCATACACACCTGGCAGGATCCTGATGCACTGTGAAACCCCATACACACCTGGCAGGATCCTGATGCACTGTGAAAACCCTTACACACCTGGCAGCTTCCTGATACACTGTGAAAACCCCATACACACCTGGAAGGATACTGATGCACTGTGAAACCCCATACACACCTGGCAGGATCCCGATCCACTGTGAAACCCCCATACACACCTGGCAGGATCCTGATACACAGTGAAAACCGCATACACACCTGGCAGGATTCTGATCCACTGTGAAAACCCCATACACACATGGAAGGATCCTGATCCACTGTGAAATCCCCATACACACCTGGCAGGATCCTGATAAACTGTGAAACCCCATACACACCTGGCAGGATCCTGATAAATTGTGAAAACCCCATACACATCTGGCAGGATCCTGATCCACAGTGAAAACCCCATAGACACCTGGCAGGATCCTGATAAACTGTGAAACCCCCATGCACACCTGGCAGGATCCTGATAAACTGTGAAACCCCCATGCACAGCTGGCAGGATTCTGATAAACTGTGAAACCCCCAAACACACCTGGCAGGATCCTGATAAATAGTGAAACCCCCATACACACCTGGAAGAATCCTGATAAAATGTGAAAAACCCATGCACACCTGGCAGGATCCTGATATAGTGTGAAAACCCCATACACACCTGGCAGGATCCTGATACTCTGTGAAATCCCGTACACATCTGGCAGGATCCTGATATATTGTGAAAACCCCGTACACACCTGGCAGGATCCTGATCCTCTGTGAAACCCCGTACACACCTGGCAGGATCCTGATACACTGTGAAACCCCCAGACACACCTGGCAGTATCCTGATAAACTGTGATGCCCCCATACACACCTGGCAGGAGACTAATACACTGTGACAACCCCGTACACACCTGGCAGGTTCCTGATGCACAGTGAAACCCCATTCACATCTGGCAGTATCATGATACATTGTGAAAACCCCAAAAACAACTGGCAGGATCCTGATACACAGTGAAACCCCATTCACATCTGGCAGGATCCTGACACACTGTGAAACCCCATACACACCTGGCAGGAGCCTAATACACTGTGAAAACCCCGTACACACCTGGCAGGTTCCTGATGCACAGTGAAACCAAATTCACATCTGGCAGTATCATGATGCACTGTGAAAAACCCATACACAACTGGCAGGCTCTTGATCCACTGTGAAACCCCATTCACATCTGGCAGGATCCTGATACACTGTGAAACCCCTTTCACACCTGGCAGGATCCTGATACACAGTTAAAACCCATTGACACCTGGCAGGATTCCTGATACACAGTGAAACCCCATTCACATCTGGCAGGATCCTGATACACTGTGAAAACCCCAAACACACGTGGCAGGATTCTGATACACTGTGAAACCCCATGCACACCTGGCAGGATCCTGATACACTGTGAAATCCCCATTCACATCCGGCAGGATCCTGATACACTGCGAAACCCCATAAACACCTGGCAGGATCCTGATCCACTGTGAAACCCCTATACACACCTGGCAGGATCCTGATACACTGTGAAACCCCATGCACACCTTGCAGGATCCTGATACACTGTGAAACCCCATACGCACCTGGCAGATTCCTGATACACTGTGAAAACCCCATACACACCTGACAGGATCCTGATCCACTGTGAAACCGCCATACACACCTGTCAGCATCCTGATACACAGTGAAAACCCCATACACACCTGGCAGGATCCTGATACACTGTGAAACCCCATACACACCTGGCAGGATTCTGATCCACTGTGAAAACCCCATACACACATGGAAGGGTCCTGATCCACTGAGAAATCCCCATACACACCTGGCAGGATCCTGATAAACTGTGAAACCCCATACACATCTGGCAGGATCCTGATCCACAGTGAAAAACCCATAGACACCTGGCAGGATCCTGATAAACTGTGAAACCCCCATGCACATCTGGCAGGATCCTGATCAACTGTGAAACCCCCATGCACAGCTGGCAGGATCCTGATAAACGGTGAAACCCCCAAACACACCTGGCAGGATCCTGATAAATAGTGCAACCCCCATACACACCTGTAAGAATCCTGATAAAATGTGAAAACCCATGCACACCTGGCAGGATCCTGATATAGTGTGAAAACCCCATACACACCTGGCAGGATCCTGATACTCTGTGAAATCCCGTACACATCTGGTAGGATCCTGATATATTGTGAAAACCCCGTACACACCTGGCAGGATCCTGATCCTCTGTGAAACCCCGTACACACCTGGCAGGATCCTGATACACTGTGAAACCCCCAGACACACCTGGCAGTATCCTGATAAACTGTGAAAACCCCATACACACCTGGCAGGAGACTAATACACTGTGACAACCCCGTACACACCTGGCAGGATCCTGATGCACAGTGAAACCCCATTCACATCTGGCAGTATCATGATACATTGTGAAAACCCCAAACACAACTGGCAGGACGCTGATACACAGTGAAACCCCATTCACATCTGGCAGGATCCTGACACACTGTGAAACCCCATACACACCTGGCAGGAGCCTAATGCACCGTGAAAACCCCGTACACACCTGGCAGGTTCCTGATGCACAGTGAAGCCCCATTCACATCTGGCAGGTTCCTGATGCACAGTGAAGCCCCATTCACATCTGGCAGTATCATGATGCACTGTGAAAAACCCATACACAACTGGCAGGATCTTGATCCACTATGAAACCCCATTCACATCTGGCAGGATCCTGATACAATGTGAAACCCCTTTCACACCTGGCAGGATCCTGATATACAGTTAAAACCCATTGACACCTGACAGGATTCCTGATAGACAGTGAAACCCCATTCACATCTGGCACGATCCTGATACACTGTGAAACCCCATACACACCTGGCAGGATCCTGATCCACTGTGAAAACCCCATACACACCTGGCAGGATCCTGATCCAATGTGAAGCCCCATTCACACCTGGCAGGATCCTGATACACAGTGAAAACCCCAAACACACCTGGCAGGACCCGGAACCACTGTGAAACCCCCATACACACCTGGCAGGATCCTGATACACTGTGAAACCCACATACACACCTGGCAGGATCCTGATAAACGGTGAAACCCCCATACACACCTGGCAGGATCCTGACACACTGTGAAAATCCCATTCACACCTGGCAGGATCCTGATCCACTGTGAAGCCCCACTCACATCTGGCAGTATCCTGATACACTGTGAAACCCCAGTCACACCTGGCAGGATTCTGATACACTGAAAACCCCAAACACACTTGGCTGGAGCCTGATACACTGTGAAACCCCATACACACCTGGTAGGATTCTGATGCACTGTGAAAACCCCAAACACACCTGGCAGGACCCAGATACACAGTGAAACCCCAGACAAACATGGAAGGACCCTGATACACAGTGAAACCCCAAACACACCTGGCAGGATCCTGATCCACTGTGAAACCCCATACACACCTGGCAGGATCCTGATCCACTGTGAAAACCCCAAACACAGGTGGCAGGATTCTGATACACTGTGAAACCCCATGCACACCTGGCAGGATCCTGATACACTGTGAAACCCCCAGACACACCTGGCAGTATCCTGATAAACTGTGAAACCCCCATACACACCTGGCAGGAGACTAATACACTGTGACAACCCCGTACACACGTGGCAGGATCCTGATGCACAGTGAAACCCCATTCACATCTGGCAGTATCATGATACATTGTGAAAACCCCAAACACAACTGGCAGGATCTTGATACACAGAGAAACCCCATTCACATCTGGCAGGATCCTGACACACTGTGAAACCCGATACACACCTGGCAGGATCCTAATACACCGTGAAAACCCCGTACACACCTGGCAGGTTCCTGATGCACAGTGAAGCCCCATTCACATCTGGCAGTATCATGATGCACTGTGAAAAACCCATACACAACTGGCAGGATCTTGATCCACTATGAAACCCCATTCACATCTGGCAGGATCCTGATACACTGTGAAACCCCTTTCACACCTGGCAGGATCCTGATACACAGTTAAAACCCAATGACACCTGGCAGCATTCCTGATACACAGTGAAACCCCATTCACATCTGACAGGATCCTGATACACTGTGAAACCCCATACACACCTGGCAGGATCCTGATCCACTGTGAAAACCCCATACACACCTGGCAGGATCCTGATCCAATGTGAAGCCCCATTCACTCCTGGCAGGATCCTGATACACAGTGAAATCCCCCATACACACCTGGCAGGACCCGTAACCACTGTGAAACCCCCATACACACCTGGCAGGATCCTGATACACTGTGAAACCCACATACACACCTGGCAGGATCCTGATAAACGGTGAAACCCCCATACACACCTGGCAGGATCCTGACACACTGTGAAAATCCCATTCACACCTGGCAGGATCCTGATCCACTGTGAAGCCCCATTCACATCTGGCAGTATCCTGATACACTGTGAAACCCCAGTCACACCTGGCAGGATTCTGATACACTGAAAACCCCAAACACACTTGGCTGGATCCTGATACACTGTGAAACCCCACACACACCTGGTAGGAACCTGATGCACTGTGAAAACCCCAAACACACCTGGCAGGACCCAGATACACAGTGAAACCCCAGACAAACATGGGAGGACCCTGATACACAGTGAAACCCCAAACACACCTGGCAGGATCCTGATCCACTGTGAAACCCCATACACACCTGGCAGGATCCTGATCCACTGTGAAAACCCCAAACACAGGTGGCAGGATTCTGATACACTGTGAAACCCCATGCACACCTGGCAGGATCCTGATACACTGTGAAATCCCCATTCACATCCGGCAGGATCCTGATGCACTGTGAAACCCCATAAACACCTGGCAGGATCCTGATCCACTGTGAAACCCCCATACACACCTGGCAGGATCCTGATACACTGTGAATCCCCATACACACCTGGCAGGATCCTGATACACTGTGAAACCCCATACACACCTGGCAGATTCCTGATACACTGTGAAAACCCCATACGCACCTGGAAGGATCCTGATGCACTGTGAAACCCCATACACACCTGGCAGGATCCTGACCAACAGTGAAACCCCCATACACACCTGGCAGGATCCTGATACACAGTGAAAACCCCATACACACCTGGCAGGATCCTGATACACTGTGAAAACCCATACACACCTGGCAGGATTCTGATCCACTGTGAAAACCCCATACACACATGGAAGGATCCTGATCCACTGTTAAACTCCATACACACCTGGCAGATACTGATACACTGTGAAAACCCCATACACACCTGGCAGGATCCTGATCCACTGTGAAATCCCCATAGACACCTGGCAGGATCCTGATAAACTGTGAAACCCCATACACACCTGGCAGGATCCTGATAAATTGTGAAAACCCCATACATACCTGGCAGGAACCTGATAAACTGTGAAACCCCCATACACACCTGGCAGGTCCTGATAAACTGTGAAACCCCCATACACACCTGGCAGGATCCTGATAAACTGTAAAACCCTCAGACACATCTGGCAGGATCATGATAAACTGTGAAAACCCATGCACACCTGGCAGGATCCTGATATAGTGTGAAACCCCCATACACAACTTGCAGGACCCTGATATATTGTGAAAACCCCGTACACACCTGGCAGGATCCTGATCCTCTGTGAAACCCCATACACACCTGGCAGGATCCTGATCCACTGTGAAACCCCCATACACACCTGGCAGTATCCTGATAAACTGTGAAACCACCATACACACCTGGCAGGAGCCTAATACACTGTGAAAACCCCGTACACACCTGGCAGTTTCCTGATGCACAGTGAAACCCCATTCACATCTGGCAGTATCATGATACACTGTGAAAACCCCATACACAACTGGCAGGATCTTGATCCACCGTGAAGCCCCATTCACATCTGGCAGGATCCTGATCCACTGTGAAACCCCATTCACAGCTGGCAGGATCCTGATACACAGTGAAAACCCATTTACACCTGGCAGGAATCCTGATGCACAGTGAAACCCCATTCACATCTGGCAGGATCCTGACACACTGTGAAACCCCATACATACCTGGCAGGTGCCTAATACACTGTGAAAACGCCGTACACACCTGGCAGGTTCCTGATGCACAGTGAAACCCCACTCAAATCTGGCAGTCTCATGATACACAGTGAAAAACCCATACACAACTGGTCTGATCTTGATCCACTGTGAAACCCCTCTCACTTCTGGCAGGTTCCTGATACACTGTGAAACGCCATTCACACCTGGCAGGATCATGATACACAGTGAAACCCCATTCACACCTGGCAGGAATCCTGATACACTGTGAAACCCCATTCACATCTGGCAGCATCCTGATACACTGTGAAACCCCATACACACCTGGCAGGATCCTGATCCACTTTGAAAACCCCATAAACACCTGGCAGGATCCTGATCCACTGTGAAGCCCCATTAACACCTGGCAGGATCCTGATACACAGTGAAAACCCCATACACACCTGGCAGGATCCTGAACCACTGTGAAACCCCCATACACACCTGGCAGGATCCTGATACACTGTGAAACCCACATCCACACCTGGTAGGTTCCTGATGCACTGTGAAAACCCTATACACACCTGGCAGGACCCTGATACACTGTGAAACCCCATATAAACCTTACAGGACCCTGACACACAGTGAAACCCCTAACACACCTGGCAGGATCCTGATCCCAAGTGAAACCCCAAACACACGTGGCAGGATTCTGATGCACTGTGAAACCTCATACACACCTGGCAGGATCCTGATCCACTGTTAAACTCCATACACACCTGGCAGATACTGATACATTGTGAAAACCCCATACACACCTGGCAGCATCCTGATCCACTGTGAAACCCCATACACACCTGGCAGGATCCTGATAAATTGTGAAAACCCCATACACATCTGGCAGGTTCCTGATCCACTGTGAAAACCCCATACACACCTGGCAGGATCCTGATAAACTGTGAAGCCCCATACACACCTGGCAGGATCCTGATAAATTGTGAAAACCCCATACATACCTGGCAGGAACCTGATAAACTGTGAAACCCCCATACACACCTGGCAGGTCCTGATAAACTGTGAAACCCCCATACACACCTGGCAGGATCCTGATAAACTGTGAAACCCTCAGACACATCTGGCAGGATCATGATAAACTGTGAAAACCCATGCACACCTGGCAGGATCCTGATATAGTGTGAAACCCCCATACACAACTTGCAGGACCCTGATATATTGTGAAAACCCCGTACACACCTGGCAGGATCCTGATCCTCTGTGAAACCCCGTACACACCTGGCAGGATCCTGATCCACTGTGAAACCCCCATATACACCTGGCAGTATCCTGATAAACTGTGAAACCACCATACACACCTGGCAGGAGCCTAATACACTGTGAAAACCCCGTGCACACCTGGCAGGTTCCTGATGCACAGTGAAACCCCATTCACATCTGGCAGTATCATGATACACTGTGAAAACCCCATACACAACTGGCAGGATCTTGATCCACCGTGAAGCCCCATTCACATCTGGCAGGATCCTGATCCACTGTGAAACCCCATTCACAGCTGGCAGGATCCTGATGCACAGTGAAAACCCATTCACACCTGGCAGGAATCCTGATACACAGTGAAACCCCATTCACATCTGGCAGGATCCTGACACACTGTGAAACCCCATACACATCTGGCAGGTGCCTAATACACTGCGAAAACCCCGTACACACCGGGCAGGTTCCTGATGCACAGTGAAACCCCACTCAAATCTGGCAGTATCATGATACACTGTGAAAAACCCATACACAACTGGTAGGATCTTGATCCACTGTGAAACCCCTCTCACTTCTGGCAGGTTCCTGATACACTGTGAAACGCCATTCACACCTGGCAGGATCATGATACACAGTGAAACCCCATTCACACCTGGCAGGAATCCTGATACACTGTGAAACCCCATTCACATCTGGCAGCATCCTGATACACTGTGAAACCCCATACACACCTGGCAGGATCCTGAACCACTGTGAAACCCCCATACACACCTGGCAGGATCCTGATACACTGTGAAACCCACATCCACACCTGGTAGGTTCCTGATGCACTGTGAAAACCCCATACACACCTGGCAGGACCCTGATACACTGTGAAACCCCATATAAACCTGACAGGACCCTGACACACAGTGAAACCCCTAACACACCTGGCAGGATCCTGATCCCAAGTGAAACCCCAAACACACGTGGCAGGATTCTGATGCACTGTGAAACCTCATACACACCTGGCAGGATACTGATCCACTGTGAAAACCCCATACACACATGGAAGGATCCTGATCCACTGTTAAACTCCATACACACCTGGCAGATACTGATACATTGTGAAAACCCCATACACACCTGGCAGCATCCTGATCCACTGTGAAATCCCCATACACACCTGGCAGGATCCTGATAAACTGTGAAACCCCATACACACCTGGCAGGATCCTGATAAATTGTGAAAACCCCATACACATCTGGCAGGGTCCTGATCCACTGTGAAAACCCCATACACACCTGGCAGGATCCTGATAAACTGTGAAACCCCATACACACCTGGCAGGATCCTGATAAATTGTGAAAACCCCATACATACCTGGCAGGAACCTGATAAACTGTGAAACCCCCATACACACCTGGCAGGTCCTGATGAACTGTGAAACCCCCATACACACCTGGCAGGATCCTGATAAACTGTGAAACCCTCAGACACATCTGGCAGGATCATGATAAACTGTGAAAACCCATGCACACCTGGCAGGATCCTGATATAGTGTGAAACCCCCATACACAACTTGCAGGACCCTGATATATTGTGAAAACCCCGTACACACCTGGCAGGATCCTGATCCTCTGTGAAACCCCGTACACACCTGGCAGGATCCTGATCCACTGTGAAACCCCCATACACACCTGGCAGTATCCTGATAAACTGTGAAACCACCATACACACCTGGCAGGAGCCTAATACACTGTGAAAACCCCGTGCACACCTGGCAGGTTCCTGATGCACAGTGAAACCCCATTCACATCTGGCAGTATCATGATACACTGTGAAAACCCCATACACAACTGGCAGGATCTTGATCCACCGTGAAGCCCCATTCACATCTGGCAGGATCCTGATCCACTGTGAAACCCCATTCACAGCTGGCAGTATCCTGATGCACAGTGAAAACCCATTCACAGCTGGCAGGAATCCTGATACACAGTGAAAGCCCATTCACATCTGGCAGGATCCTGAAACACTGTGAAACCCCATACACACCTGGCAGGTGCCTAATACACTGTGAAAAGCCCGTACACACCGGGCAGGTTCCTGATGCACAGTGAAACCCCACTCAAATCTGGCAGTATCATGATACACTGTGAAAAACCCATACACAACTGGTAGGATCTTGATCCACTGTGAAACCCCTCTCACTTCTGGCAGGTTCCTGATACACTGTGAAACGCCATTCACACCTGGCAGGATCATGATACACAGTGAAACCCCATTCACACCTGGCAGGAATCCTGAAACACTGCGAAACCCCATTCACATCTGGCAGCATCCTGATACACTGTGAAACCCCATACACACCTGGCAGGATCCTGATCCACTTTGAAAACCCCATACACACCTGGCAGGATCCTGATCCACTGTGAAGTCCCATTAACACCTGGCAGGACCCTGATACACAGTGAAACCCCTAACACACCTGGCAGGATCCTGATCCCAAGTGAAACCCCAAACACACGTGGCAGGATTCTGATGCACTGTGAAACCTCATACACACCTGGCAGGATACTGATCCACTGTGGAAACCCCATACACATGGCAGGATCCTGATCCACTGTGAAATCCCCATACACACCTGGCAGGATCCTGATAAACTGTGAAACCCCATACACACCTGGCAGGATCCTGATAAATTGTGAAAACCCCATGCACATCTGGCAGGGTCCTGATCCACTGTGAAAACCCCATACACACCTGGCAGGATCCCGATGAACTGTGAAACCCCCATACGTACCTGGCAGGAACCTGATAAGCTGTGAAACCCCCATACACACCTGGCAGGTCCAGATAAACTGTGAAACCCCCATACACACCTGGCAGGATCCTGATAAACTGTGAAACCCTCAGACACATCTGGCAGGATCATGATAAACTGTGAAAACCCATGCACTCCTGGCAGGATCCTGATATAGTGTGAAACCCCCATACATAACTTGCAGGACCCTGATATATTGTGAAAACCCCCTACATACCTGGCAGGATCCTGATCCTCTGTGAAACCCCGTACACATCTGGCAGGATCCTGATATATTGTGAAAACCCCGTACACACCTGGCAGGATCCTGATCCTCTGTGAAACCCCATACACACCTGGCAGGATCCTGATCCACTGTGAAACCCCCATACACACCTGGCAGTATCCTGATAAACTATGAAACCACATACACACCTGGCAGGATCCTGATAAACGGTGAAACCCCCATACACACCTGGCAGGATCCTGACACACTGCAAAAATCCCATTCACACCTGGCAGGATCCTGATCCACTGTGAAGCCCCATTCACATCTGGCAGTATCCTGATACACTGTGAAACCCCAGTCACACCTGGCAGGATTCTGATACACTGAAAACCCCAAACACACTTGGCTGGATCTTGATACACTGTGAAACCCCATACACACCTGGTAGGAACCTGATGCACTGTGAAAACCCCAAACACACCTGGCAGGACCCAGATACACAGTGAAACCCCAGACAAACATGGGAGGACCCTGATACACATTGAAACCCCAAACACACCTGGCAGGATCCTGATCCACTGTGAAACCCCAAACACACCTGGCAGGATCCTGATCCACTGTGAAAACCCCAAACACAGGTGGCAGGATTCAGATACACTGTGAAACCCCATGCACACCTGGCAGGATCCTGATACACTGTGAAATCCCCATTCACACCCGGCAGGATCCTGATGCACTGTGAAACCCCATACACACCTGGCAGGATCCTGATCCACTGTGAAACCCCCATACACACCTGGCAGGATCCTGATACACTGTGAAACCCCATACACACCTGCCAGGATCCTGATACACTGTGAAACCCCATACACACCTGGCAGATTCCTGATACACTGTGAAAACCCCATACACACCTGGAAGGATCCTGATGCACTGTGAAACCCCAAACACACCTGGCAGGATCCTGACCAACAGTGAAACCCCCATACACACCTGGCAGGATCCTGATACACAGTGAAAACCCCATACACACCTGGCAGGATCCTGATACACTGTGAAAACCCAATACACACCTGGCAGAATTCTGATCCACTGTGAAAACCCCATACACACATGGATGGATCCTGATCCACTGTTAAACTCCATACACACCTGGCAGATACTGATCCACTGTGAAAACCCCATACACACCTGGCAGGATCCCGATGAACTGTGAAACCCCCATACGTATCTGGCAGGAACCTGATAAGCTGTGAAACCCCCATACACACCTGGCAGGTCCAGATAAACTGTGAAACCCCCAAACACACCTGGCAGGATCCTGATCCACTGTGAAATCCCCATACACACCTGGCAGGATCCTGATAAACTGTGAAACCCCATACACACCTGGCAGGATCCTGATAAATTGTGAAAACCCCATACACATCTGGCAGGGTCCTGATCCACTGTGAAAACCCCATACACACCTGGCAGGATCCCGATGAACTGTGAAACCCCCATACGTACCTGGCAGGAACCTGATAAGCTGTGAAACCCCCATACACACCTGGCAGGTCCAGATAAACTGTGAAACCCCCATACACACCTGGCAGGATCCTGATAAACTGTGAAACCCTCAGACACATCTGGCAGGATCATGATAAACTGTGAAAACCCATGCACTCCTGGCAGGATCCTGATATAGTGTGAAACCCCCATACATAACTTGCAGGACCCTGATATATTGTGAAAACCCCCTACATACCTGGCAGGATCCTGATCCTCTGTGAAACCCCGTACACATCTGGCAGGATCCTGATATATTGTGAAAACCCCGTACACACCTGGCAGGATCCTGATCCTCTGTGAAACCCCATACACACCTGGCAGGATCCTGATCCATTGTGAAACCCCCATACACACCTGGCAGTATCCTGATAAACTATGAAACCACATACACACCTGGCAGGATCCTGATAAACGGTGAAACCCCCATACACACCTGGCAGGATCCTGACACACTGTAAAAATCCCATTCACACCTGGCAGGATCCTGATCCACTGTGAAGCCCCATTCACATCTGGCAGTATCCTGATACACTGTGAAACCCCAGTCACACCTGGCAGGATTCTGATACACTGAAAACCCCAAACACACTTGGCTGGATCCTGATACACTGTGAAACCCCATACACACCTGGTAGGAACCTGATGCACTGTGAAAACCCCAAACACACCTGGCAGGACCCAGATACACAGTGAAACCCCAGACAAACATGGGAGGACCCTGATACACAGTGAAACCCCAAACACACCTGGCAGGATCCTGATCCACTGTGAAACCCCAAACACACCTGGCAGGATCCTGATCCACTGTGAAAACCCCAAACACAGGTGGCAGGATTCAGATACACTGTGAAACCCCATGCACACCTGGCAGGATCCTGATACACTGTGAAATCCCCATTCACACCCGGCAGGATCCTGATGCACTGTGAAACCCCATACACACCTGGCAGGATCCTGATCCACTGTGAAACCCCCATACACACCTGGCAGGATCCTGATACACTGTGAAACCCCATACACACCTGCCAGGATCCTGATACACTGTGAAACCCCATACACACCTGGCAGATTCCTGATACACTGTGAAAACCCCATACACACCTGGAAGGATCCTGATGCACTGTGAAACCCCAAACACACCTGGCAGGATCCTGACCAACAGTGAAACCCCCATACACACCTGGCAGGATCCTGATACACAGTGAAAACCCCATACACACCTGGCAGGATCCTGATACACTGTGAAAACCCATACACACCTGGCAGAATTCTGATCCACTGTGAAAACCCCATACACACATGGATGGATCCTGATCCACTGTTAAACTCCATACACACCTGGCAGATACTGATCCACTGTGAAAACCCCATACACACCTGGCAGGATCCCGATGAACTGTGAAACCCCCATACGTATCTGGCAGGAACCTGATAAGCTGTGAAACCCCCATACACACCTGGCAGGTCCAGATAAACTGTGAAACCCCCAAACACACCTGGCAGTATCCTGATAAACTGTGAAACCCTCAGACACATCTGGCAGGATCATGATAAACTGTGAAAACCCATGCACTCCTGGCAGGATCCTGATATAGTGTGAAACCCCCATACACAACTTGCAGGACCCTGATATATTGTGAAAACGCCCTACATACCTGGCAGGATCCTGATCCTCTGTGAAACCCCGTACACATCTGGCAGGATCCTGATATATTGTGAAAACCCCGTACAGACCTGGCCCGATCCTGATCCTCTGTGAAACCCCATACACACCTGGCAGGATCCTGATCCACTGTGAAACCCCCATACACACCTGGCAGTATCCTGATAAACTATGAAACCACATACACACCTGGCAGGATCCTGATAAACGGTGAAACCCCCATACACACCTGGCAGGATCCTGACACACTGTGAAAATCCCGTTCACACCTGGCAGGATCCTGATCCACTGTGAAGCCCCATTCACATCTGGCAGTATCCTGATACACTGTGAAACCCCAGTCACACCTGGCAGGATTCTGATACACTGAAAACCCCAAACACACTTGGCTGGATCCTGATACACTGTGAAACCCCATACACACCTGGTAGGAACCTGATGCACTGTGAAAACCCCAAACACACCTGGCAGGAACCAGATACACAGTGAAACCCCAGACAAACATGGCAGGACCCTGATACACAGTGAAACCCCAAACACACCTGGCAGGATCCTGATCCACTGTGAAACCCCAAACACACCTGGCAGGATCCTGATCCACTGTGAAAACCCCAAACACAGGTGGCAGAATTCTGATACACTGTGAAACCCCATGCACACCTGGCAGGATCCTGATACACTGTGAAATCCCCATTCACACCCGGCAGGATCCTGATGCACTGTGAAACCCCATACACATCTGGCAGGATCCTGATCCACTGTGAAACCCCCATACACACCTGGCAGGATCCTGATACACTGTGAAACCCCATACACACCTGCCAGGATCCTGATACACTGTGAAACCCCATACACACCTGGCAGATTCCTGATACACTGTGAAAACCCCATACACACCTGGAAGGATCCTGATGCACTGTGAAACCCCATACACACCTGGCAGGATCCTGACCAACAGTGAAACCCCCATACACACCTGGCAGGATCCTGATACACAGTGAAAACCCCATACACACCTGGCAGGATCCTGATACACTTTGAAAACCCATACACACCTGGCAGGATTCTGATCCACTGTGAAAACCCCATACACACATGGAAGGATCCTGATCCACTGTTAAACTCCATACACACCTGGCAGATACTGATACACTGTGAAAACCCCATACATACCTGGCAGGATCCTGATCCACTGTGAAATCCCCATAGAAACCTGGCAGGATCCTGATAAACTGTGAAACCCCATACACACCTGGCAGGATCCTGATAAATTGTGAAAACCCCATACATACCTGGCAGGAACCTGATAAACTGTGAAACCCCCATACACACCTGGCAGGTCCTGATAAACTGTGAAACCCCCATACACACCTGGCAGGATCCTGATAAACTGTGAAACCCTCAGACACATCTGGCAGGATCATGATAAACTGTGAAAACCCATGCACACCTGGCAGGATCCTGATATAGTGTGAAACCCCCATACACAACTTGCAGGACCCTGATATATTGTGAAAACCCCGTACACACCTGGCAGGATCCTGATCCTCTGTGAAACCCCGTACACACCTGGCAGGATCCTGATCCACTGTGAAACCCCCATACACACCTGGCAGTATCCTGATAAACTGTGAAACCACCATACACACCTGGCAGGAGCCTAATACACTGTGAAAACCCCGTACACACCTGGCAGGTTCCTGATGCACAGTGAAACCCCATTCACATCTGGCAGTATCATGATACACTGTGAAAACCCCATACACAACTGGCAGGATCTTGATCCACCGTGAAGCCCCATTCACATCTGGCAGGATCCTGATCCACTGTGAAACCCCATTCACAGCTGGCAGGATCCTGATACACAGTGAAAACCCATTCACACCTGGCAGGAATCCTGATGCACAGTGAAACCCCATTCACATCTGGCAGGATCCTGACACACTGTGAAACCCCATACACACCTGGCAGGTGCCTAATACACTGTGAAAACGCCGTACACACCTGGCAGGTTCCTGATGCACAGTGAAACCCCACTCAAATCTGGCAGTCTCATGATACACTGTGAAAAACCCATACACAACTGGTAGGATCTTGATCCACTGTGAAACCCCTCTCACTTCTGGCAGGTTCCTGATACACTGTGAAACGCCATTCACACCTGGCAGGATCATGATACACAGTGAAACCCCATTCACACCTGGCAGGAATCCTGATACACTGTGAAACCCCATTCACATCTGGCAGCATCCTGATACACTGTGAAACCCCATACACACCTGGCAGGATCCTGATCCACTTTGAAAACCCCATACACACCTGGCAGGATCCTGATCCACTGTGAAGCCCCATTAACACCTGGCAGGATCCTGATACACAGTGAAAACCCCATACACACCTGGCAGGATCCTGAACCACTGTGAAACCCCCATACACAACTGGCAGGATCCTGATACACTGTGAAACCCACATCCACACCTGGTAGGTTCCTGATGCACTGTGAAAACCCCATACACACCTGGCAGGACCCTGATACACTGTGAAACCCCATATAAACCTGACAGGACCCTGATACACAGTGAAACCCCTAACACACCTGGCAGGATCCTGATCCCAAGTGAAACCCCAAACACACGTGGCAGGATTCTGATGCACTGTGAAACCTCATACACACCTGGCAGGATACTGATCCACTGTGAAAACCCCATACACACATGGAAGGATCCTGATCCACTGTTAAACTCCAAACACACCTGGCAGATACTGATACATTGTGAAAACCCCATACACACCTGGCAGGATCCTGATCCACTGTGAAATCCCCATACACACCTGGCAGGATCCTGATAAACTGTGAAACCCCATACACACCTGGCAGGGTCCTGATTAATTGTGAAAACCCCATACACATCTGGCAGGGTCCTGATCCACTGTGAAAACCCCATACACACCTGGCAGGATCCTGATAACCTGTGAAACCCCATACACACCTGGCAGGATCCTGATAAATTGTGAAAACCCCATACATACCTGGCAGGAACCTGATAAACTGTGAAACCCCCATACACACCTGGCAGATCCTGATAAACTGTGAAACCCCCATACACACCTGGCAGGATCCTGATAAACTGTGAAACCCTCAGACACATCTGGCAGGATCATGATAAACTGTGAAAACCCATGCACACCTGGCAGGATCCTGATATAGTGTGAAACCCCCATACACAATTTGCAGGACCCTGGTATATTGTGAAAACCCCGTACACACCTGGCAGGATCCTGATCCTCTGTGAAACCCCGTACACACCTGGCAGGATCCTGATCCACTGTGAAACCCCCATACAAACCTGGCAGTATCCTGATGAACTGTTAAACCACCATACACACCTGGCAGGAGCCTAATACACTGTGAAAACCCCGTACACACCTGGCAGGTTCCTGATGCACAGTGAAACCCCATTCACATCTGGCAGTATCATGATACACTGTGAAAACCCCATACACAACTGGCAGGATCTTGATCCACCGTGAAGCCCCATTCACATCTGGCAGGATCCTGATCCACTGTGAAACCCCATTCACAGCTGGCAGGATCCTGATACACAGTGAAAACCCATTCACACCTGGCAGGAATCCTGATACACAGTGAAACCCCATTCACATCTGGCAGGATCCTGACACACTGTGAAACCCCATACACACCTGGCAGGTGCCTAATACACTGTGAAAACCCCGTACACACCTGGCAGGTTCCTGATGCACAGTGAAACCCCACTCAAATCTGGCAGTATCATGATACACAGTGAAAAACCCATACACAACTGGTCTGATCTTGATCCACTGTGAAACCCCTCTCACTTCTGGCAGGTTCCTGATACACTGCGAAACGCCATTCACACCTGGCAGGATCATGATACACAGTGAAACCCCATTCACACCTGGCAGGAATCCTGATACACTGTGAAACCCCATTCACATCTGGCAGCATCCTGACACACTGTGAAACCCCATACACACCTGGCAGGACCCTGATCCACTTTGAAAACCCCATACACACCTGGCAGGATCCTGATCCACTGTGAAGCCCCATTAACACCTGGCAGGATCCTGATACACAGTCAAAACCCCATACACACCTGGCAGGATCCTGAACCACTGTGAAACCCCCATACACACATGGCAGGATCCTGATACACTGTGAAACACACATCCACACCTGGTAGGTTCCTGATGCACTGTGAAAACCCCATACACACCTGGCAGGACCCTGATACACTGTGAAACCCCATATAAACCTGACAGGACCCTGATACATAGTGAAACCCCTAACACACCTGGCAGGATCCTGATCCCAAGTGAAACCCCAAACACACGTGGCAGGATTCTGATGCACTGTGAAACCTCATACACACCTGGCAGGATACTGATCCACTGTGAAAACCCCATACACACATGGAAGGATCCTGATCCACTGTTAAACTCCATACACACCTGGCAGATACTGATACATTGTGAAAACCCCATACACACCTGGCAGGATCCTGATCCACTGTGAAATCCCCATACACACCTGGCAGGATCCTAATAAACTGTGAAACCCCATACACACCTGGCAGGATCCTGATAAATTGTGAAAACCCCATACACATCTGGCAGGGTCCTGATCCACTGTGAAAACCCCATACACACCTGGCAGGATCCCGATGAACTGTGAAACCCCCATACGTACCTGGCAGGAACCTGATAAACTGTGAAACCCCCATACACACCTGGCAGGTCCTGATAAACTGTGAAACCCCCATACACACCTGGCAGGATCCTGATAAACTGTGAAACCCTCAGACACATCTGGCAGGATCATGATAAACTCTGAAAACCCATGCACACCTGGCAGGATCCTGATAATGTGAAACCCCCATACACAACTTGCAGGACCCTGATATATTGTGAAAACCCCCTACATACCTGGCAGGATCCTGATCCTCTGTGAAACCCCGTACACATCTGGCAGGATCCTGATATATTGTGAAAACCCCGTACACACCTGGCAGGATCCTGATCCTCTGTGAAACCCCGTACACACCTGGCAGGATCCTGATCCACTGTGAAACCCCCATACACACCTGGCAGTATCCTGATAAACTGTGAAACCACCATACACACCTGGCAGGAGCCTAATACACTGTGAAAACCCCGTACACACCTGGCAGGTTCCTGATGCACTGTGAAACCCCATTCACATCTGGCAGTATCATGATACACTGTGAAAACCCCATACACAACTGGCAGGATCTTGATCCACTGTGAAGCCCCATTCACATCTGGCAGGATGCTGATCCACTGTGAAACCCCATTCACAGCTGGCAGGATCCTGATACACAGTGAAAACCCATTCACACCTGGCAGGAATCCTGATACACAGTGAAAACCCATTCACATCTGGCAGGATCCTGACACACTGTGAAACCCCATACACACCTGGCAGGTGCCTAATACACTGTGAAAACCCCGTACACACCTGGCAGGTTCCTGATGCACAGTGAAACCCCACTCAAATCTGGCAGTATCAAGATACACTGTGAATACCCCATACACAACTGGCAGGATCTTGATCCACTGTGAAACCCCTCTCACTTCTGGCAGGTTCCTGATACACTGTGAAACGCCATTCACACCTGGCAGGATCATGATACACAGTGAAACCCCATTCACACCTGGCAGGAATCCTGATACACTGTGAAACCCCATTCACATCTGGCAGCATCCTGATACACTGTGAAACCCAATACACACCTGGCAGGACCCTGATCCACTTTGAAAACCCCATACACACCTGGCAGGATCCTGATCCACTGTGAAGCCCCATTAACACCTGGCAGGATCCTGATACACAGTGAAAACCCCATACAAACCTGGCAGGATCCTGAACCACTGTGAAACCCCCATACACACCTGGCAGGATCCTGATACACTGTGAAACCCACATCCACACCTGGCAGGTTCCTGATGCACTGTGAAAACCCCATACACACCTGGCAGGACCCTGATACACTGTGAAACCCCATATAAACCTGACAGGACCCTGATACACAGTGAAACCCCTAACACACCTGGCAGGATCCTGATACAAGTGAAACCCCAAACACACGTGGCAGGATTCTGATGCACTGTGAAACCTCATACACACCTGGCAGGATACTGATACACTGTGAAATCCCCATTCACATCCGGCAGGATCCTGATGCACTGTGAAACCCAATACACACCTGGCAGGATCCTGATCCAATGCGAAACCCCCATGCACACGTGGCAGTATCCTGATAAACTGTGAAACCACCATACACACCTGGCAGGAGCCTAATACACTGTGAAAACCCCGTACACACCTGGCAGGTTCCTGATGCACAGAGAAACCCGATTCACATCTGGCAGTATCATGATACACTGTGAAATCCCCATACACAACTGGCAGGATCTTGATCCACTGTGAAACCCCATTCACATTTGGCAGGATCCTGATACACTGTGAAACCCCATTCACAGCTGGCAGGATCCTGAAACACAGTGAATCCCCATTCACATCTGGCAGGATCCCGACACACTATGAAACCCCATACACCCCTGGCAGGAGCCTAATACACTGTGAAAACCCCGTACACACCTGGCAGGTTCCTGAAACACAGTGAAAACCCATTCTCATCTGGCAGTATCATGATACACAGTGAAAACACCGTACGCAACTGGCAGGATCTAGATCCACTGCGAAACCCCATTCACTTCTGGCAGGATCCTGATGCACTGAGAAACCCCATTCACACATGGCAGGATCATGATACACAGTGAAACCCCATTCACACCTGGCAGGAATCCTGATACACAGTGAAACCCCCATTCACATCTGGCAGGATCCTGATACACTGTGAAACCCCATACACACCTGGCAGGATCCTGATCCACTGTGAAGCCCCATTCACGCCTGGCAGGATCCTGATACACAGTGAAAACCCCATACACACCTGGCAGGATCCTGAACCACTGTGAAACCCCCATACACACCTGGTAGGATCCTGATACACTGTGAAACCCACATACACACCTGGCAAGATCCTGATAAACGGTGAAACCACAATACACACCTGGCAGGATCCTGACACACTGTGAAAATCCCATTCACACCTGGCAGGATCCTGATCCACTGTGAAACCCCAGTCACTCCTGGCTGGATTCTGATACACTGAAAACCCCAAACACACCTGGCAGGATCCTGATACACTGTGAAACCCCATACACACCTGGCAGGATCCTGATGCACTGTGAATACCCCAAACACACCTGGCAGGACCCTGATACACTGTGAAACCCCATACCAACCTGGCAGGACCCTGATACACAGTGAAACCCCAAAAACACCTGGCAGGATCCTGATCCAAAGTGAAACTCCATACACACCTGGCAGGATCCTGATCCACTGTGAAAACCTCAAACACACGTGGCAGGATTCTGATACACTGTGAAACCCCATACACACCTGGCAGGATCCTGATACACAGTGAAATCCCCATTCACATCCGGCAGGATCCTGATACACTGTGAAACCACATACACACCTGGAAGGATGCTGATACGCTGTGAAACCCCATATACACCTGGCAGGATCCTGATCCACTGTGAAACCCCCATGCACACGTGGCAGGAACCTGATACACTGTGAAACCCCCTACACACCTGGCAGGATCCTGATCCACTGTGAAACCCCCATACACACCTGGCAGGATCCTGATACACTGTGAAACCCCATACACACCTGGCAGAATCCTGATACACTGTGAAACCCCACACTCACCTGGCAGGATCCTGATACACTGTGAAAACCCCATACACACCTTGAAGGATCCTGATGCACTGTGAAACGCCATACACACCTGGCAGGATCCTGATACACTGAGAAACCCCCATACACACCTGGCAGGATCCTGAAGCACTGTGAAAACTCCATACACACCTGGCAGGATCCTGATAAACTGGGAAACCCCATACAAACCTGGCAGGATCCTGATCCGCTGTGAAAACCCTTACACACCTGGCAGGTTCCTGATGCACAGTGAAACCCCATACACATCTGGCAGGATCCTGATACACTGTGAAAACCCCATACACACCTGGCAGGATCCTGATGCACAGTGAAAAACCATGCACACCTGGCAGGATCCTGATGCACTGTGAAACACCATACACACCTGGCAGGATCCTGATCCACTGCGAATACCCCATACACACCTGGCAGGATCCCGAAACACTGTGAAACCCCATACACACCTGGCAGGATCCTGATACACTGTGAAACCCCATACACACCTGGCAGGATCCTGATACATTGTGAAAACCCCATACACACCTGGAAGGATCCTGATACACTGTGAAACCCCATACACACCCGGCAGTATCCTGATCAACTGTGAAACCCCCATGCACTCCTGGCAGGTACCTGATACACTGTGAAATACCCATAAACACCTGGAAGGATCCTGATACACTGTGAAAACCCCATACACACCTGGCAGGATCCTGATCCACTGTGAAATCCCCATGTACACCTGGCAGGATCCTGATCCACTGTGAAAACCCCGTACACACCTGGCAGGATCCTGATGCACTGTGAAACCCCATACACACCTGGCAGGATCCTGATCCACTGTGAAACCCCCATACACACCTGGCAGGATCCTGAAACACTGTGAACCCCCATAGAAACCTGGCAGGATCCTGATACAATGTGAAAACCCCATGCACACCTGGCAGGATCCTGATACACTGTGAAACTCCATACACACCTGGCAGATTCTGATACACTGTGAAACCCCCATGCACACGTGGCAGGAACCTGATACACTGTGAAACCCCATAAACACCTGGCAGGATCCTGATCCACTGTGAAACCCCCATGCACACCTGGCAGGATCCTGATACACTGTGAAACCCCATACACACTTGGAAGGATCCTGATACACTGTGAAACCCTATACATACCTGGCAGGATCCTGATACACTGTGAAACCCCATACACACCTGGCAGGATCATGATCCACTGTGAAAACCCACACACACCTAGCAGGTTCCTGATGCACAGTGAAACCCCAAACACATCTGGCAGGATCCAGATACACTGAGAAAGCCCCATGCACACCTGGCAGGATCCTGATACACAGTGAAACCCCATGCACACCTGGCAGGATACTGATGCACTGTGAAACCCCATACACACCTGGCAGGATCCTGATCCACTGTGAAACACCCATACACACCTGGCAGTATCCTGAAACACTGTATAACCCCATACACACCTGACAGAATCCTGATACACTGTGAAACCACATACACACCTGGCAGGATCCTGATCCTCTGTGAAACCCCCATACACACCTGGCAGTATCCTGATAAACTGTGGAACCACCATACACACCTGGCAGGAGCCTAATACACTGTGAAATCCCCGTACACACCTGGCAGGTTCCTGATGCACAGAGAAACCCGATTCACATCTGGCAGTATCATGATACACTGTGAAATCCCCATACACAACTGGCAGGATCTTGATCCACTGTGAAACCCCATTCACATCTGGCAGGATCCTGATACACTGTGAAACCCCATTCACCGCTGGCAGGATCCTGAAACACAGTGAATCCCCATTCACATCTGGCAGGATCCTGACACACTGTGAAACCCCATACACCCCTGGCAGGAGCCTAATACACTGTGAAAACCCCGTACACACCTGGCAGGTTCCTGATGTACAGTGAAAACCCATTCTCATCTGGCAGTATCATGATACACAGAGAAAACACCGTACGCAACTGGCAGGATCTAGATCCACTGCGAAACCCCATTCACTTCTGGCAGGATCCTGATGCACTGAGAAACCCCATTCACACATGGCAGGATCATGATACACAGTGAAACCCCATTCACACCTGGCAGGAATCCTGATACACAGTGAAACCCTCATTCACATCTGGCAGGATCCTGAACCACTGTGAAACCCCCATACACACCTGTTAGGATCCTGATACACTGTGAAACCCACATACACACCTGGCAAGATCCTGATAAACGGTGAAACCCCAAGACACACCTGGCAGGATCCTGACACACTGTGAAAATCCCATTCACACCTGGCAGGATCCTGATCCACTGTGAAACCCCAGTCACTCCTGGCTGGATGCTGATACACTGAAAACCCCAAACACACCTGGCAGGATCCTGATACACTATGAAACCCCATACACACCTGGCAGGATCCTGATGCACTGTGAAAACCCCATGCACACCTGGCAGGACCCTGATACACTGTGAAGCCCCATACAAACCTGGCAGGACCCTGATACACAGTGAAACCCCAAAAACACCTGGCAGGATCCTGATCCAAAGTGAAACTCCATACACACCTGGCAGGATCCTGATCCACTGTGAAAACCTCAAACACACGTGGCAGGATTCTGATACACTGTGAAACCCCATACACACCTGGCAGGATCCTGATACACTGTGAAATCCCCATTCACATCCGGCAGGATCCTGATACACTGTGAAACCACATACACACCTGGAAGGATGCTGATACGCTGTGAAACCCCATACACACCTGGCAGGATCCTGATCCACTGTGAAACCCCCATGCACACGTGGCAGGAACCTGATACACTGTGAAACCCCCTACACACCTGGCAGGATCCTGATCCACTGTGAAACCCCCACACACACCTGGCAGGATCCTGATACACTGTGAAACCCCATACACACCTGGCAGAATCCTGATACACTGTGAAACCCCACAATCATCTGGCAGGATCCTGATACACTGTGAAAACCCCATACACACCTGGAATGATCCTGATGCACTGTGAAACCCCATACACACCTGGCAGGATCCTGATCCACTGAGAAACCCCCATACACACCTGGCAGGATCCTGATGCACTGTGAAAACTCCATACACACCTGGCAGGATCCTGATACACTGGGAAACCCCATACAAACCTGGCAGGATCCTGATCCGCTGTGAAAACCCTTACACACCTGGCAGGTTCCTGATGCACAGTGAAACCCCATACACGTCTGGCAGGATCCTGATACACTGTGAAAACCCCATACACACCTGGCAGGATCCTGATGCACAGTGAAAAACCATGCACACCTGGCAGGATCCTGATGCACTGTGAAACCCCATACACACCTGGCAGGATCCTGATCCACTGCGAATACCCCATACACACCTGGCAGGATCCCGAAATACTGTGAAACCCCAGACACACCTGGCAGGATCGTGATCCACTGTGAAACCCCATGCACACGTGGCAGGAACCTGATACACTGTGAAACCCCATACACACCTGGCAGGATCCTGATCCACTGTGAAACCCCCATACACACCTGGCAGGATCCTGATACACTGTGAAACCCTAAACACACCTGGCAGGATCCCGATACACGGTGAAACCCCATACTCACCTGGCAGGATCCTGATACACTGCGAAAACCCCATACACACCTGGAAGGATCCTGATGCACTGTGAAGCGCCATGCACACCTGGCAGGATCCTGATCCACTGAGAAACCCCCATACACTCCTGGCAGGATCCTGATACACTGTGAAAACCCCATACACACCTGGCAGAATCCTGAACAACTGTGAAACCCCAATCACACGTGGTAGGATCCTGATACACTGTGAAACCCACATGAACACCTGGCAAGATCCTGATAAACGGTGAAACCCCAATACACACCTGGCAGGATCCTGATACACTGTGAAAATCCCATTCACATCTGGCAGGATCCTAATCCACTGTGAAACCCCAGTCACTCCTGGCAGGATTCTGATACACTGAAAACCCCAAACACACCTGGCAGGATCCTGATACACTGTGAAACCCCATACACACCTGGCAGGATACTGATGCACTGTGAAAACCCCATACACACCTGGCAGGACCCTGATACACTGTGAAACCCCATACAAACCTGGCAGGACCCTGATACACAGTGAAACCCCAAACACACCTGGCAGGATCCTGATCCAAAGTGAAACTCCATACACACCTGGCAGGATCCTGATCCACTGTGAAAACCTCAAACACACGTGGCAGGATTCTGATACACTGTGAAACCCCATACACACCTGGCAGGATCCTGATACACTGTGAAACCCCATTCACATCCGGCAGGATCCTGATACACTGTGAAACCACATACACACCTGGAAGGATGCTGGTACGCTGTGAAACCCCATACACACCTGGCAGGATCCTGATCCACTGTGAAACCCCCATGCACACGTGGCAGGAACCTGATACACTGTGAAAACCCATACACATCTGGCAGGATCCTGATCCACTGTGAAACCCCCATACACACCTGGCAGGATCCTGATACACTGTGAAACCCCATACACACCTGGCAGGATCCTGATACACTGTGAAACCCCATGCTCACCTGGCAGGATCCTGATAAAATGTGAAAACCCCATACACACCTGGAAGGATCCTGATCCACTCAGAAACCCCCATACACACCTGGCAGGATCCTGCTCCACTGAGAAACCCCCTTACACACCTGGCAGGATCCTGATACACTGTGAAAACCCCATACACACCTGGCAGGACCCTGATACACTGTGAAACCCCATACAAACCTGGCAGGACCCTGATACACAGTGAAACCCCAAACACACCTGGCAGGGTCCTGATCCAAAGTGAAACTCCACACACACCTGGCAGGATCCTGATCCACTGTGAAAACCTCAAACACACGTGGCAGGATTCTGATACACTGTGAAACCCCATACACACCTGGCAGGATCCTGATGCACTGTGAAATCCCCATTCACATCCGGCAGGAACCTGATACACTGTGAAACCACATACACACCTGGCTGGATGCTGATACGCTGTGAAACCCCATACACACTTGGCAGGATCGTGATCCACTGTGAAACCCCCATGCACACCTGGCAGGAACCTGATACACTGTGAAACCCCATAACACCTGGCAGGATCCTGATCCACTGTGAAACCCCCATACACACCTGGCAGGATCCTGATACACTGTGAAACCCCATGCACACCTGGCAGGATCCTGATACACTGTGAAAACCCCATACACACCTGGAAGGATCCTGATGCACTGTGAAACCCCATACACACCTGGCAGGATACTGATCCACTGAGAAACCCCCATACACACCTGGCAGGATCCTGATACACTGTGAAATCCCCATACACACCTGGCAGGATCCTGATACACTGGGAAACCCCATACAAACCTGGCAGGATCCTATTCCGCTGTGAAATCCCATACACACCTGGCAGGTTCCTGATGCACAGTGAAACCCCATACACATCTGGCAGGATCCTGATACACTGTGAAACCCCATACATACCCGGCAGGACCCTGAGACACAGTGAAACCCCAAACACACCTGGCAGGATCCTGATCCAAAGTGAAACTCCACACACACCTGGCAGGATCCTGATCCACTGTGAAAACCTCAAACACACGTGGCAGGATTCTGATACACTGTGAAACCCCATACACACCTGGCAGGATCCTGATGCACTGTGAAATCCTCATTCACATCCGGCAGGAACCTGATACGCTGTGAAACCCCATACACACTTGGCAGGATCGTGGTCCACTGTGAAACCCCCATGCACACGTGGCAGGAACCTGATACACTGTGAAACCCCAGACACACCTGGCAGGATCCTGATCCACTGTGAAACCCCCATACACACCTGGCAGGATCCTGATACACTGTGAAACCCCATACACACCTGGTAGGATCCTGATACACTGTGAAAACCCCATACACACCTGGAAGGATCCTGATGCACTGTGAAACCCCATACACACCTGGCAGGATCCTGATCCACTGAGAAACCCCCATACACACCTGGCAGGATCCTGATACACTGTGAAAACCCCATACACAACTGACAGGATCCTGACACACTGGGAAACCCCATACAAACCTGGCAGGATCCTGATCCGCTGTGAAAACCCATACACACCTGGCAGGTTCCTGATGCACAGTGAAACCCCATACACATCTGGCAGGATCCTGATACACTGTGAAAACCCCATACACACCTGGCAGGATCCTGATACACAGTGAAACCCCATGTACACCTGGCAGGATCCTGATGCACTGTGAAACCGCATACACACCCGGCAGGATCCTGATCAACTGTGAAAACCCAATACACACCTGGAAGGATCCTGATACACTGTGAAAACCACATACAGACCTGGCAGGATCCTGATCCACTGTGAAATCCCCATGCACACCTGGCAGGATCCTGATCCACTGTGAAAACCCCGTACACACCTGGCAGGATCCTGATACACTGTGAAACTCCATACACACCTGGCAGATCCTGATACACTGTGAAAACCCCATACACACCTGGCAGGATCCTGATCCACTATGAAAACGCCATAAACACCTGGAAGGATCCTGATAAACTGTGAACACCCCATACACACCTGGCAGGATCCTGACCCTCTGTGAAAACCACATACACACCTGGCAGGATCCTGATAAACTGTGAAACCCCCATACACACCTGGCAGGATCCTGATAAAAAGTGAAACTCCCATACACTCCTGGCAGCATCCTGATCCACAGTGAAATCCCCATGCACACCTGGCAGGATCCTGATCCACTGTGAAAACGCCGCACACATCTGGCAGGATCCTGATGCACTGTGAAATCCCCATACACACCTGGCAGGATCCTGATAAAATGTGATACCCCCAAACACAACTGGCGGGATCCTGATAGACTGTGAAACGCCCATACACACCTGGCAGTATCCTTTTAGCGTTGAAACCCCCATACACACCTGGCAGGATCCTGATAGAAGGTGAAAACCCCGTACACACTTGGCAGGATCCTGATCCTCTGTGAAACCCCGTACACACCTGGCAGGATCCTGATATATTGTGAAAACCCCGTATGCACCTGGCAGGAACCTGATCCTCTGCGAAAAACCCAGACACACCTGGCAGGATCCTGATGAACTGCGAAACCCCCATACACACCTGGCAGGATCTTGATTATCTGTGAAACCCCCGTACACACCTGGCAGGAGCCTGATACACTGTGAAAATCCCGTACACACCTGGCAGTTTCCTGATGCTCAGTGAAGCCCCATTCACATATGGCAGTATCCTGATACACTGTGAAAACCCCATACACACCTGGCAGGATCCTGATACACTGTGAAACCCCATACACACCTGGCAGGATCCTGATATACTGTGAAACTCCATACACAACTGGCAGGATCCTGATCCACTGTGAAACTCCCATACACACGTGGCTGGATCCTGTTACACTGTGAAACCCCATAAACACCTGGCAGGTTCCTGATCCACTGTGAAACTCCCATACACACCTGGCAGGATCCTGATACACTGTGAAACTCCATAAACACCTGGCAGGATCCTGATGCACTGTGAAACCCCATACACACCTGGCAGGATACTGATCCACTGTGAAACCCCCAGACACACCTGGCACGATCCTGATAAACGGTGAAACACCCATACACATCTGGCAGGATCCTGATATATTGTGAAAACCCCGTACACACCTGGCAGGATCCTGATCCTCTGTGAAACCCCGTCCACACCTGGCAGGATCCTGATACATTGTGAAAACCCCGTACACACCTGGCAGGAACCTGATCCTCTGTGAAACCCCGTGCACACCTGGCAGGATCCTGATATATTGTGAAAAGCCCGTACACACCTGGCAGGTTCCTGATCCACTGTGAAGCCCCACTCACGCCTGGCAGAATCCTGATGCACAGTGAAAACCCCATACACACCTGGCAGGATCCTGAACCACTTTGAGACCCCCATACACACGTGGTAGGATCCTGATACACTGTGAAGCCCACATCCACACCTGGAAAGATCCTGATAAACGGTGAAACCCCCATACACACCTGGCAGGTTCCTGATACACTGTGAAAATCCCATTCACACCTGGCAGGAACATGATACACAGCAAAACCCCATTCACACCTGGCAGGAATCCTGATACACAGTGAAACTCCATTCACATCTGGCAGGATCCTGATACACTGTGAAACCCCATACACACCTGGCAGGATCCTGATCACTGTGAAAACCCCATACACACCTGGCAGGATCCTGAACCACTTTGAAACCCCCATACACACGTGGTAGGATCCTGACACACTGTGAAGCCCACATCCACACCTGGCAAGATCCTGATAAACGGTGAAACCCCCATACACAACTGGCAGGCTCCTGATACACTGTGAAAATCCCATTCACACCTGGCAGGATCCTGATCCACTGTGAAACCACAGTCACTCCTGGCAGGATTCTGATACACTGAAAACCCCAAACACACCTGGCAGGATCCTGATACACTGTGAAACCCCATACACACCTGGCAGGATACTGATGCACTGTGAAAACCCCATACACATCTGGCAGGACCCTGATGCACTGTGAAACCCCATACAAACCTGGCAGGACCCTGATACACAGTGAAACCCCAAACACACCTGGCAGGATCCTGATCCAAAGTGAAACTCCATACACACCTGGCAGGATCCTGATCCACTGTGAAAACCTCAAACACACGTGGCAGGATTCTGATACACTGTGAAACCCCATACACATCTGGCAGGATCCTGATACACTGTGAAATCCCCATTCACATCCGGCAGGAACCTGATACACTGTGAAACCACATACACACCTGGCAGGATGCTGATACGCTGTGAAACCCCATACACACCTGGCAGGATCGTGATCCACTGTGAAAACCCCATGCACACGTCTCAGGAACCTGATACACTGTGAAACCCCATACACACCTGGCAGGATCCTGATCCACTGTGAAACCCCCATACACACATGGCAGGATCCTGATACACTGTGAAACCCCATACACACCTGGCAGGATCCTGATACACTGTGAAAACCCCATACACACCTGGAAGGATCCTGATGCACTGTGAAACCCCATACACACCTGGCAGGATCCTGATCCACTGAGAAACCCCCATACACACCTGGCAGGATCCTGATACACTGTGAAAACCCCATACACACCTGGCAGGATCCTGATACACTGGGAAACCCCATACAAACCTGGCAGGATCCTGATCCGCTGTGAAAACCCATACACACCTGGCAGGTTCCTGATGCACAGTGAAACCCCATACACATCTGGCAGGATCCTGATACACTGTGAAAACCCCATACACACCTGGCAGGATCCTGATACACAGTGAAACCCCATGCACACCTGGCAGGATCCTGATGCACTGTGAAACCCCATACACACCTGGCAGGATCCTGATCCACTGCGAATACCCCATACACACCTGGCAGGAACCCGAAACACTGTGAAACCCTATACACACCTGGCACGATCCTGATACACTGTGAAACCCCATACACACCCGGCAGGATCCTGATCAACTGTGAAATCCCCATACACACCTGGCAGGATCCTGAGACACTGTGAAAAACCCATACACACCTGGAAGGATCCTGATACACTGTGAAAACCCCATACACCTGGCAGGATCCTGATCCACTGTGAAATCCCCATGCACACCTGGCAGGATCCTGATCCACTGTGAAAACCCCGTACACACCTGGCAGGATCCTGATACACTGTGAAACTCCATTCACACCTGGCAGATCCTGATACACTGTGAAAACCCCATACACACCTGGCAGGATCCAGACCCACTGTGAAAACCACATACACACCTGGCAGCATCCTGATAAACTGAGAAACCCCCATACACACCTGGCAGGATCCTGATAAACTGTGAAACCCCCAGACACACTTGGCAGGATCCTTATAAAAAGTGAAACTCCCATACACACCTGGCAGCATCCTGATCCACTGTGAAATCACCATGCACACCTGGCAGGATCCTGATCCACTGTGAAAACGCCGCACACACCTGGCAGGATCCTGATGCACTGTGAAAACCCCATGCACACGTGGCAGGAACCTGATACACTGTGAAACCCGATACACACCTGGCAGGATCCTGATGCACTGTGAAACCCCATACACACCTGGCAGGATCCTGATCTACTGTGAAAACCCCATTCACTCCTGTCAGGATCCTGATGCACTGTGAAACCCCATGCACACCTGGCAGGATCCTGATCCACTGTGAAACCCCTATACACACATGGCAGGATCCTGATACACTGTGAAACCCCATACACACCTGGTAGAATCCTGATGCACTGTGAAACCCCATGCACACCTGTCACGATCCTGATGCACTGTGAAACCCCATACACACCTGGCTGGATCCTGATACACTGCGAAAACCCCATACACACCTGGAAGGAAACTGATACACTGTGACACCCCAGACACATATGGCAGGATCCTGATCCACTGTGATATCCCCAGACACACCTGGCAGGATCCTGATACACTGTGAAAACCCCATACACATCTGGAAGGATCCTGATACACTGTGAAACGCCCATACACACCTGGCAGGATCCTGATCCACTGTTAAAACCCCATACACACCTGGCAGGATCCCGAAACACTGTGAAACCCCAGACACACCTGGCAGGATTCTGATACACTGTGAAAACTCCATTCACACCTGGCAGGATCCTGATGCACTGTGAAACCCCATACATACCTGGCAGAATCCTGATCCACTGTGAAACCCCCATACACACCTGGCAGGTCCTGATACACTGTGAAACCCCATACACACCTGGCAGGATCCTGATGCACTGTGAAAACCACGTCCACACCTGGCAGGATCCTGATGCACTGTAAAAACCCATACACACCTGGCAGGATCCTGACACACTGTGAAAACCCAATACACACCTGGAAGGATCCTGATAAACTGTGATACCCCATACACACCTGGCAGGATCCTGATCCACTGTGAAACCCCCATACACACCTGGCAGGATCCCGATACACTGTGAAACCCCATACACACCTGGCAGGATCCTGTACACTGTGAAAACCCCATTCACATGCGGCAGGATCCTGATACACTGTGAAACCCCATACGCACCTGGCAGGATTCTGACCCACTGTCAAACGCCCATACACACCTGGAACGATCCTGATACACATGTGATACCCCAGACACATCTGGCAGGATCCTGGTGCTCTGTGAAAACCCCATACAAACCTGGCAGGAACCTGATCCACTGTGAAACTCCATACACACCTGGCAGCTCCTGATACACTGTGAAAGCCCCATACACACCTGGCAGGATCCTGATCCACTGTGAAAACCCCGGACATACCTGGCCGGATCCTGATCAACTGTGAAACCCCCATATACACCAGGCAGGATCCTGATGCACTTTGAAAACCCATACACACCTGGCAGGATCCTGATCCACTGTGAAACCCCCATACACACCTGGCAGGATCATGATCCACTGTGAAACCCCGATACACACCTGGCAGGATCCTGATCCACTGTGAAAACCCCATACACACCTGGCAGGATCCTGATAAACTGTGAAAACCCCATACACACCTGGCAGGATCCTGATCCACTGTGAAAACCCCATACACACCTGGCAGGATACTGATAAAATGTGAAACCCACATACACACCTGGCAGGATCCTGATAGACTGTGAAAACGCAATACACACGTGGCAGGATCCTGATAAACGGTGAAACCCCCATACACACCTGTCAGTATCCTGAATATTGTGAAAACCCCTGACACACCTTGCAGGATCCTGATCCTCTGTGAAACCCCGTACACACCTGGCAGGATCCTGATATATTGTGAAAACCCCATAAACACCTGGCAGGATCCTGATAAACTGTGAAAACCCCATACACACCTGGCAGGATCCTGATCCACAGTGAAATCCCCATACACACCTGGCAGGATACTGATAAAATGTGAAACCCCCATACACACCTGGCAGGATCCTGATAGACTGTGAAAACCCAATACACACCTGGCAGGATCCTGATAAACGGTGAAACCCCCATGCACACCTGTCAGTATCCTGAATATTGTGAAAACCCCTTACACACCTTGCAGGATCCTGATCCTCTGTGAAACCCCGTACACACCTGGCAGGATCCTGAATATTGTGAAAACCCCTTACACACCTTGCAGGATCCTGATCCTCTGTGAAACCCCGTACTCACCTGGCAGGATCCTGATGAACTGTGAAACCCCCATACACACCTGGCAGGAATCTGATAATCTGTGAAACCCCCGTACACACCTGGCAGGAGCCTGATACACTGTGAAAACCACGTGCACTCCTGGTAGCTTCCTGATGCACAGTGAAACCCCATTCACATCTGGCAGGATCCTGATGCACTTTGAAAACCCATACACACCTGGCAGGATCCTGATCCACTGTGAAACCCCCATGCACACCTGGCAGGATCCAGATCCACTGTGAAACCCCGATACACACCTGGCAGGATCCTGAATCACTGTGAAAACCCCATACACACCTGGCAGGATCCTGATAAACTGTGAAACCCCATACTCACCTGGCAGGATCCTGATCCACTGTGAAAACCCCATACACACCTGGCAGGATACTGATAAAATGTGAAATCCCCATACACACCTGGCAGGATCCTGATAGACTGTGAAAACCCAATACACACCTGGCAGGATCCTGATAAACGGTGAAACTCCCATACACACCTGTCAGTATCCTGAATATTGTGAAAACCCCTTACACACCTTGCAGGATCCTGATCCTCTGTGAAACACCGTACACACCTGGCAGGATCCTGATATATTGTGAAAACCCCTTACACACCTTGCAGGATCCTGATCCTCTGTGAAACCCCGTACACACCTGGCAGGATCCTGAATATTGTGAAAACCCCTTACACACCTTGCAGGATCCTGATCCTCTGTGAAACCCCGTACTCACCCGGCAGGATCCTGATGAACTGTGAAACCCCCATACACACCTGACAGGAATCTGATAATCTGTGAAACCCCCGTACACACCTGGCAGGAGCCTGATACACTGTGAAAACCACGTGCACACCTGGCAGGTTCCTGATGCACAGTGAAACCCCATTCACATCTGGCAGGATCCTGATACACTGTGAAACCCCATACACACCTGGCAGGATCCTGATTTACTGTGAAACCCCCATACACACGTGGCAGGATCCTGATACACAGTGAAACCCCATACACATCTGGCAGGATCCTGATCCACTGTGAAACCCCCATACACACATGGCAGAATCCTGATACACTGTGACACAAAATACACACCTGGCAGGATCCTGATGCACTGTGAAACCCCATAAACACCTCGCAGGATCCTGATCCACTGTGAAACCCCCATACACACCTGGCAGGATCCTGATACACTGTGAAACCCCATACACACCTGGCAGGATCCTGATATACTGTGAAACCCCATACACACCTGGCAGGTTCCTGATGCACAGTGAAAACCCATTCACATCTGGCAGGATCCTGATACACTGTGAAACCCCATACGCACCTGGCAGGATCCTGATCCACTGTGAAACCCCCAAACACACGTGGCAGGATCCTAATACACTGTGAAACCCCATACACACCTGGCAGGATCCTGATGCACTGTGAAACCCCATACATACCTGGCAGGATCCTGATCTACTGTGATAACCCGACACACACGGCAGGATCCTGATCCACTGTGAAAACCCCATGCACACATGGCAGGATACTGATAAACTTTGAAACCCCCATACACACCTGGCAGGATCCTGATAAACTGTGAAACCCCCATACACACCTGGCAGGATCCTGATAAACGGTGTAACCCCCATACACACCTGGCAGGATCCTGATCCTCTGTGACACCCCGTACACCCCTGGAAGGATCCTGATACATTGTGAAAACCCCGTACACACCTGGCAGGATGCTGAAACACTGTGAAACCCCATACACACCTGGCAGGATCCTGACGCACTGTGAAACCCCATTCACACATGGCAGAATCCTGATACACTGTGAAAACCCATACACACCTGGCAGGATCCTGATGCACTGAGAATCCCCAAACACACCTGGCAGGATCCTGATGCACTGTGAAACCCCATACACACCTGGCAGTATCCTGATCCACTGTGAAACCCCCATACCCACCTGGCAGGATCCCGATACACTGTGAAACCCCATACACACCTGGCAGGATCCTGATACAATGTGAAAACCCCATTCACATCCGGCAGGATCCTGATACACTGTGAAACCCCATACACATCTGGCAGGATCCTGATCCACTGTGAAACCCCCATACACACCTGGAACGATCCTGATACACTGTGAAACCCCAGACACATCTGGCAGGATCCTGGTGCACTGTGAAAACCCCATACACACCTGGCAGGATCCTGATCTACTTTGAAACTCCATACACATCTGGCAGATCCTGATTCTCCGTGAAAACCCCATGCACACCTGGCAGGATCCTGATGCACTGTGAAACTCCATACACACTTGGCAGATCCTGATATACTGTGAAAATCCCTTACACACCTGGCAGGATACTGATCCACTGTGAAAACCCCATACATACCTGGCAGGATCCTGATAAACTGTGAAAACCCCTTACACACCTGGCAGGATCCTGATGCACTGTGAAACCCCATACATACCTGGCAGGATCCTGATCCACTGTGAAACCCCCATACACACCTGGCAGGATCCTGATCCACTGTGAAAACCCTATACACACCTGGCAGGATCCTGATACACTGGGAAACCCCATACAAACCTGGCAGGATCCTGATCCGCTGTGAAAACCCATACACACCTGGCAGGTTCCTGATGCACAGTGAAACCCCATACACATCTGGCAGGATCCTGATACACTGTGAAAACCCCATACACACCTGGCAGGATCCTGATACACAGTGAAACCCCATGCACACCTGGCAGGATCCTGATGCACTGTGAAACCCCATACACATCTGGCAGGATCCTGATCCACTGTGAAACCCCCATACACACATGGCAGAATCCTGATACACTGTGACACCCCATACACACCTGGCAGGATCCTGATGCACTGTGAAACCCCATAAACACCTCGCAGGATCCTGATCCACTGTGAAACCCCCATACACACCTGGCAGGATCCTGATACACTGTGAAACCCCATCCACACCTAGCAGGACCCTGATATACTGTGAAACCCCATACACACCTGGCAGGTTCCTGATGCACAGTGAAACCCCATTCACATCTGGCAGGATCCTGATACTCTGTGAAACCCCATACGCACCTGGCAGGATCCTGATCCACTGTGAAACCCCCAAACACACGTGGCAGGATCCTAATACACTGTGAAACCCCATACACACCTGGCAGGATCCTGATGCACTGTGAAACCCCATACATACCTGGCAGGATCCTGATCCACTGTGAAAACCCCATGCACACATGGCAGGATACTGATAAACTTTGAAACCCCCATACACACCTGGCAGGATCCTGATAAACTGTGAAACCCCCATACACACCTGGCAGGATCCTGATCCTCAGTGACACCCCGTACACCCCTGGCAGGATGCTGATACACTGTGAAACCCCACACACACCTGGCAGGATCCTGATGCACTGTGAAACCCCATTCACACATGGCAGAATCCTGATCCAGTTGAAACCCCATACACACCTGGCAGAATTCTGATCCACTGTGAAGCCCCCATACACACCTGGCAGGATCCTGATACACTGTGAAAACCCATACACACCTGGCAGGATCCTGATGCACTGTGAAACCCCATACACACCTGGCAGGATCCTGATGCACTGTGAAACCCCATACACACCTGGCAGGATCCTGATCCACTGTGAAACCCCCATACCCACCTGGCAGGATCCCGATACGCTGTGAAACCCCATAGACACCTGGCAGGATCCCGATACAATGTGAAAACCCCATTCACATCCGGCAGGATCCTGATATACTGTGAAACCCCATACACACCTGGCAGGATCCTGATCCACTGTGAAACCCCCATACACACCTGGAACGATCCTGATACACTGTGAAACCCCAGACACATCTGGCAGGATCCTGGTGCACTGTGAAAACCCCATACACACCTGGCAGGATCGTGATCTACTTTGAAACTCCATACATATCTGGCAGATCCTGATACTCTGTGAAAACCCCATGCACACCTGGCAGGATCCTGATGTACTGTGAAACTCCATACACACCTGGCAGATCCTGATATACTGTGAAAATCCCATACACACCTGGCAGGATACTGATCCACTGTGAAAACCCCATACAAACCTGGCAGGATCCTGATAAACTGTGAAAACCCCATACACACCTGGCAGGATCCTGATGCACTGTGAAACCCCATACACACCTGGCAGGATCCTGATCCACTGTGAAACCCCCATATACACCTGGCAGGATCCTGATCCACTGTGAAAACCCTATACACACCTGGCAGGATCCTGATAAACTGTGAAAACCCCATACACACCTGGCAGGATCCTGATCCACTGTGAAAAGCCCATACACACCTGGCAGGATCCTGATAAACTGTGAAACCCCCATACACACCTGGCAGGATCCTGATAGACTGTGAAACCCCCATACACACCTGGCAGTATCCTGATATATCGTGAAAACCCCGTACACACCTTGCAGGATCCTGATCCTCTGTGAAACCCCGTAAAGACCTGGCAGGATCCGGATATATTGTGAAAACCCCGTACACACCTGGCAGGATCCTGATCCTCTGTCAAACCCCGTACACACCTGGCAGGATGCTGATGTACAGTGAAACCCCCATGCACACCTGGCAGGTTCCTGATAATCTGTGAAAACCCCGTACACACCTGGCAGGAGCCTGATACACTCTGACACCCCATCCACACCTGGCAGGATCCTGATGAACTGTGAAACCCCATAAACACCTGGCAGAATCCTGATACACTGTGAAACTCCATACACACCTGGCAGGATCCTGATCCACTGTGACACCCCCATACACACCTGGAAGGATCCTGATACACTGTGAAACCCCAGATACATCTGGCAGGATCCTGGTGCACTGTGAAAACCCCATACACACCTTGCAGATCCTGATGCACAGTGAAAACCCCATACACACCTTGCAGGATCCTGTTCCACTGTGAAATCCCCATACGCACCTGGCAGGATACTGATAAACTGTGAAACCCCCATACACACCTGGCAGGATACTGATAAACTGCGAAACCGTCATACACAACTGGCAGGATCCTGAAAAACGGTGAAACCCCCATGCACACCAGGCAGGATCCTGACGCTCTGTGAAACCCCGTACACACCTGGCAGGATCCTGATATATTGCGAAATCCCCGTACACACCTGGCAGGATGCTGATACACTGTGAAACCCGATACACACCTGGCAGGATCCTGATCCACTGCGAAACCCCCATACACACCTGGCAGGATCCTGATCCACTGTGAAACCCCATACACACCTGGCATAATCCTGCTCCACTGTGAAATCCCCATACACACCTGGCAAGATCCTGATACACTGTGAAACCCCATACACACCTGGCAGGATCCTGATGCACTGTGAAACCCCATACATACCTGGCAGAATCCTGATCCACTGTGAAACCCCCATACACACCTGGCAGGTCCTGATACACTGTGAAACCCCATACACACCTGGCAGGAACCTGATGCACTGTGAAACACCAAACACACCTGGCAGGATCCTGATACACTGTGAAAACCCAATACACACCTGGAAGGATCCTGATAAACTGTGATATCCCACACACACCTGGCAGGATCCTGATCCACTGTGAAACCCCCATACACACCTGGCAGGATCCTGATCCACTGTGAAACCCCCATACACACCTGGCAGGATCCCGATACACTGTGAAACCCCATACACACCTGGCAGGATGCTATACACTTTGAAAACCCCACTCACATCCGGCAGGATCCTGATACACTGTGAAACCCCCATACCCACCTGGTACGATCCTGATACACATGTGATACCCCATACACACCTGGCAGGATCCTGGTGCTCTGTGAAAACCCCATACAAACCTGGCAGGATCCTGATCCACTGTGAAACTCCATACACATCTGGCAGATCCTGATACTCTGTGAAAACCCCATACACACCTGGCAGGATCCTGATACACTGTGAAACTCCATACACACCTGGCAGGATCCTGATCCACTGTGAAAACCCCAGGCATACCTGGCCGGATCCTGATCAACTGTGAAACCCCCATATACAACAGGCAGGATCCTGATGCACTTTGAAAACCTATACACACCTGGTAGGATCCTGATCCACTGTGAAACCCCCATACACACCTGGCAGGATCCTGATCCACTGTGAAACCCCGATACACACCTGGCAGGATCCTGATCCACTGTGAAAACCCCATACACACCTGGCAGGATCCTGATAAACTGTGAAAGCCCCATACACACCTGGCAGGATCCTGATCCACTGTGAAAATCCCATACACACCTGGCAGGATACTGATAAACTGTGAAACCCCCATACACACCTGGCAGGATCCTGATACACTGTGAAAACCCCATACACACCTGGCAGGATCCTGATAAACGGTGAAACCCCCATACACACCTGTCAGTATCCTGAATATTGTGAAAACCCCTTACAAACCTTGCAGGATCCTGATCCTCTGTGAAACCCTGTACACACCTGGCAGGATCCTGATATATTGTGAAAACCCCGTACACACCTTGCAGGATCCTGATCCTCTGTGAAACCCCGTACTCACCTGGCAGGATCCTGATGAACTGTGAAACCCCCATACACACCTGGCAGGATACTGATAATCTGTGAAACCACCGTACACACCTGGCAGGAGCCTGATACACTGTGAAAACCACGTGCACACCTGGCAGGTTCCTGATGCACAGTGAAACCCCATTCACATCTGGCAGGATCCTGATACACTGTGAAACCCCATACACACCTGGCAGGATCCTGATCCACTGTGAAACCCCCATACACACGTGGCAGGATCCTGATACACTGTGAAAACCCATACACACCTGGCAGGATCCTGATCCACTGTGAAACCCCCAAACACACCTGGCAGAATCCTGATACACTGTGACACCCCATACACACCTGGCAGGATCCTGATACACTGTGAAACCCCATAAACACCTGGCAGGATACTGATCCACTGTGAAACACCCATACACACCTGGCAGGATCCTGATCCACTGTGAAACTCCATACACATCTGGCAGATCCTGATACTCTGTGAAAACCCCATACACACCTGGCAGGATCCTGATACACTGTGAAACTCCATACACACCTGGCAGGATCCTGATCCACTGTGAAAACCCCAGGCATACCTGGCCGGATCCTGATCAACTGTGAAACCCCCATATACAACAGGCAGGATCCTGATGCACTTTGAAAACCTATACACACCTGGTAGGATCCTGATCCACTGTGAAACCCCCATACACACCTGGCAGGATCCTGATCCACTGTGAAACCCCGATACACACCTGGCAGGATCCTGATCCACTGTGAAAACCCCATACACACCTGGCAGGATCCTGATAAACTGTGAAAGCCCCATACACACCTGGCAGGATCCTGATCCACTGTGAAAATCCCATACACACCTGGCAGGATACTGATAAACTGTGAAACCCCCATACACACCTGGCAGGATCCTGATACACTGTGAAAACCCCATACACACCTGGCAGGATCCTGATAAACGGTGAAACCCCCATACACACCTGTCAGTATCCTGAATATTGTGAAAACCCCTTACAAACCTTGCAGGATCCTGATCCTCTGTGAAACCCTGTACACACCTGGCAGGATCCTGATATATTGTGAAAACCCCGTACACACCTTGCAGGATCCTGATCCTCTGTGAAACCCCGTACTCACCTGGCAGGATCCTGATGAACTGTGAAACCCCCATACACACCTGGCAGGATACTGATAATCTGTGAAACCACCGTACACACCTGGCAGGAGCCTGATACACTGTGAAAACCACGTGCACACCTGGCAGGTTCCTGATGCACAGTGAAACCCCATTCACATCTGGCAGGATCCTGATACACTGTGAAACCCCATACACACCTGGCAGGATCCTGATCCACTGTGAAACCCCCATACACACGTGGCAGGATCCTGATACACTGTGAAAACCCATACACACCTGGCAGGATCCTGATCCACTGTGAAACCCCCAAACACACCTGGCAGAATCCTGATACACTGTGACACCCCATACACACCTGGCAGGATCCTGATACACTGTGAAACCCCATAAACACCTGGCAGGATACTGATCCACTGTGAAACACCCATACACACCTGGCAGGATCCTGATACACTGTGAAACCCCATACACACCTGGCAGGATCCTGATATACTGTGAAACCCCATACACACCTGGCAGGTTCCTGATGCACAGTGAAACCCCATTCAGATCTGGCAGGATCCTGATACACTGTGAAACTCCATACGCACCTGGCAGGATCCTGATCCAAAGTGAAACCCCCAAACACACGTGGCAGGATCCTAGTACACTGTGAAACCCCATACACACCTGGCAGGATCCTGATGCACAGTGAAACCCCATACATACCTGGCAGGATCCTGATCTACTGTGAAACCCCCACACACACGGCAGGATCCTGATCCACTGTGAAAACCCCACACACACATGGCAGGATACTGATAAACTTTGAAACCCACAAACACACCTGGCAGGATCCTGATAAACTGTGAAACCCCCAGACACACCTGGCAGGATCCTGATAAACGGTGTAACCCCCATACACACCTGGCAGGATCCTGATCCTCTGTGACACCCCGTGCACACCTGGCAGAATCCTGATCCACAGTGAAACCCCCATACACACCTGGCAGGATCCTGATACACTGTGAAACCACATACACACCTGGCAGGATCCTGATGCACTGTGAAACCCCATACACACCTGGCAGAATCCTGATACACTGTGAAGCCCCCATACACACCTGGCAGGATCCTGATACACTGTGAAAACCCATACACACCTGGCAGGATCCTGCTGCACTGTGAAACCCCATGCACACCTGGCAGGATCCTGATGCACTGTGAAACCCCATACACACCTGGCAGGGTCCTGATACACTGTGAAAACCCAATATCCACCTGGAAGGATCCTGATACACTGTGAAAACCCAATACACACCTTGCAGGATCCTGATCCACTGTGAAACTACCATACACACCTGGCAGGATCCTGATCCACTGTGAAACCCCCATACCCACCTGGCAGGATCCCGATACACTGTGAAACCCCATACACACCTGGCAGGATCCCGATACAATGTGAAAACCCCATTCACATCCGGCAGGATCCTGATACACTGTGAAACCCCATAGACACCTGGCAGGATCCTGATCCACTGTGAAACCCCCATACACACCTGGAAAGATCCTGATACACTGTGAAACCCCAGACACATCTGGCAGGATCCTGGTGCACTGTGAAAACCCCATACACACCTGGCAGGATCCTGATCCACTGTGAAACCCCGATACACACCTGGCAGGATCCTGATCCACTGTGAAAACCCCATACACACCTGGCAGGATCCTGATAAACTGTGAAAGCCCCATACACACCTGGCAGGATCCTGATCCACTGTGAAAATCCCATACACACCTGGCAGGATACTGATAAACTGTGAAACCCCCATACACACCTGGCAGGATCCTGATACACTGTGAAAACCCCATACACACCTGGCAGGATCCTGATAAACGGTGAAACCCCCATACACACCTGTCAGTATCCTGAATATTGTGAAAACCCCTTACAAACCTTGCAGGATCCTGATCCTCTGTGAAACCCTGTACACACCTGGCAGGATCCTGATATATTGTGAAAACCCCGTACACACCTTGCAGGATCCTGATCCTCTGTGAAACCCCGTACTCACCTGGCAGGATCCTGATGAACTGTGAAACCCCCATACACACCTGGCAGGATACTGATAATCTGTGAAACCACCGTACACACCTGGCAGGAGCCTGATACACTGTGAAAACCACGTGCACACCTGGCAGGTTCCTGATGCACAGTGAAACCCCATTCACATCTGGCAGGATCCTGATACACTGTGAAACCCCATACACACCTGGCAGGATCCTGATCCACTGTGAAACCCCCATACACACGTGGCAGGATCCTGATACACTGTGAAAACCTATACACACCTGGCAGGATCCTGATCCACTGTGAAACCCCCAAACACACCTGGCAGAATCCTGATACACTGTGACACCCCATACACACCTGGCAGGATCCTGATACACTGTGAAACCCCATAAACACCTGGCAGGATACTGATCCACTGTGAAACACCCATACACACCTGGCAGGATCCTGATACACTGTGAAACCCCATACACACCTGGCAGGATCCTGATATACTGTGAAACCCCATACACACCTGGCAGGTTCCTGATGCACAGTGAAACCCCATTCAGATCTGGCAGGATCCTGATACACTGTGAAACTCCATACGCACCTGGCAGGATCCTGATCCAAAGTGAAACCCCCAAACACACGTGGCAGGATCCTAGTACACTGTGAAACCCCATACACACCTGGCAGGATCCTGATGCACAGTGAAACCCCATACATACCTGGCAGGATCCTGATCTACTGTGAAACCCCCACACACACGGCAGGATCCTGATCCACTGTGAAAACCCCACACACACATGGCAGGATACTGATAAACTTTGAAACCCACAAACACACCTGGCAGGATCCTGATAAACTGTGAAACCCCCAGACACACCTGGCAGGATCCTGATAAACGGTGTAACCCCCATACACACCTGGCAGGATCCTGATCCTCTGTGACACCCCGTGCACCCCTGGCAGAATCCTGATCCACAGTGAAACCCCCATACACACCTGGCAGGATCCTGATACACTGTGAAACCACATACACACCTGGCAGGATCCTGATGCACTGTGAAACCCCATACACACCTGGCAGAATCCTGATACACTGTGAAGCCCCCATACACACCTGGCAGGATCCTGATACACTGTGAAAACCCATACACACCTGGCAGGATCCTGCTGCACTGTGAAACCCCATGCACACCTGGCAGGATCCTGATGCACTGTGAAACCCCATACACACCTGGCAGGGTCCTGATACACTGTGAAAACCCAATATCCACCTGGAAGGATCCTGATACACTGTGAAAACCCAATACACACCTTGCAGGATCCTGATCCACTGTGAAACTACCATACACACCTGGCAGGATCCTGATCCACTGTGAAACCCCCATACCCACCTGGCAGGATCCCGATACACTGTGAAACCCCATACACACCTGGCAGGATCCCGATACAATGTGAAAACCCCATTCACATCCGGCAGGATCCTGATACACTGTGAAACCCCATAGACACCTGGCAGGATCCTGATCCACTGTGAAACCCCCATACACACCTGGAACGATCCTGATACACTGTGAAACCCCAGACACATCTGGCAGGATCCTGGTGCACTGTGAAAACCCCATACACACCTGGCAGGATCCTGATCCACTTTGAAACTCCATACACATCTGGCAGATCCTGATACTCTGTGAAAAACCCATGCACACCTGGCAGGATCCTGATGCACTGTTAAACTCCATACACACCTGGCAGATCCTGATAGACTGTGAAAATCCCATACACACCTGGCAGGATACTGATCCACTGTGAAAACCCCATACATACCTTGCAGGATCCTGATAAACTGTGAAACCCCCAAACACACCTGGCAGGAACCTGATGCACTGTGAAACACTATACACACCTGGCAGGATCCTGATCCACTGTGAAACCCCCATACACACCTGGCAGGATCCTGATCCACTGTTAAAACCCTATACACACCTGGCAGGATCCTGATAAACTGTGAAAACCCCATACACACCTGGCAGCATCCTGCTCCACTGTGAAAAGCCCATACACACCTGGCAGGATCCTGATAAACTGTGAAACCCCCACACACACCTGGCAGGATCCTGATAGACTGTGAAACCCCCAAACACACCTGGCAGTATCCTGATAAACGGTGAAACCCCCATACACACCTGTCAGTATCCTGATATATTGTGAAAACCCTGTACGCACCTTGCAGGATCCTGATCCTCTGTGAAACCCCGTAAACACCTGGCAGGATCCTGATATATTGTGAAAACCCCGTACACACCTGGCAGGATCCTGATAATCTGTGAAACCCCTGTACACACCTGGCAGGAGCCTGATACACTGTGAAAACCCCGTACACACCTGGCAGGTTTCTGATGCACAGTGAAACCCCATTCACACCTGGCAGGATGCTGATGAACTGTGAAACCCCCATGCACACCTGGCAGGTTCCTGATAATCTGTGAAACCCCCGTACACACCTGGCAGGAGCCTGATACACTGTGAAAACCCCGTACACACCTGGCAGGTTCCTGATGCACAGTGAAACCCCATTCACACCTGGCAGGATCCTGATCCACTGTGAAACCCCCATACACACGTGGCAGGATCCTGATACACTGTGACACCCCATACACACCTGGCAGGAACCTGATGAACTGTGAAACCCCATTCACATCTGGCAGGATCCTGAAGCACTGTTAAACCCCCAAACACACGTGGCAGGATCCTGATACACTGTGAAACCCCATAAACACCTGGCAGGATCCTGATGCACTGTGAAACCCATACACACCTGGCAGGATCCTGATGCACTGCGAAACCCCATAAACACCTGGCAGGATCCTGATATGCTGTGAAAGCCCCATGCACACCTGGAAGGATCCTGATACACTCTGAAACCCCATACACACCTGGCAGGATCCTGATCCACTGTGAAACCCCCATACACACCTGGCAGGATCCTGATACATTGTGAAAACCCCATACACACCTGGAAGTATCCTGATACACTGTGAAACCCCCATACCCAACTGGCAGGATCCTGATCCACTGTGAAAACCCCAGACACACCTGGCACAATCCCGATACAATGAGAAACCCCATACACACCTGACAGGTTCCTGATGCACTGTGAAAACCCCATTCTCATCCGGCAGGATCCTGATACACTGTGAAACCGCAGACACACCTGGCAGCATCCTGATCCACTGTGAAACCCCCATACACACCTGAAAGGATCCTGATACACTGTGAAACCCCAGACACATCTGGCAGTATCCTGGTGCACTGTGAAAACCCCATACACGCCTTGCAGATCCTGATACACTGTGAAAACCCCATACACACCTGGCAGGATCCTGATCCACTGTGAAAACCCCATACACGCCTGGCAAGAACCTGATAAACTGTGAAACCCCCATACACACCTGGCCGCATCCTGATAAAAGGTGAAACCCCATACACACCTGGCAGGATCCTGATCCACTGTGAAAACCCCATACACACCTGGCAGGATCCTGATGAACTGTGAAACCCCCATGCACACCTGGCAGGATCCTGATAAACTGTGAAACCCCCGTACACACCTGGCCGGATCCTGATACACTGTGAAAACCCCATACACACCTGGAAGGACCCTGATACACTGTGAAACCCCCATACACACCTGGCAGGATCCTGATAAACTGTGAAAACCCCATACAAACCTGGCAGGATCCTGATCCACTGTGAAAACCCCATACACACCTGGCAGGATCCTGATACACTGTGAAAACCCCATGCACATCCTGCATTATCCTGATACACTGTGAAACCCCAGACAAACCTGGAAGGATCCTGATACACTGTGAAACCAAAAACACATCTGGCAGGATCCTGGTGCACTGTGAAAACCCCATACACACCTGGCAGGATCCTGATCCACTGTGCAAACCCCATACACACCTGGTAGGATCCTGAAACACTGTGAAACCCCATACACACCTGGCAGGATCCTGATACATTGTGAAAACCCCATTCACATCCGGCAGGATCCTGATCCACTGTAAAATCCCCATACATACCTGGAAGAATCCTGATACACTGTGAAACCTCAGACACATCTGGCAGGATCCTGGTGCTCTGTGAAAACCCAATACACACCTTGCAGATCCTGATACTCTGTGAAAACCCCATACACACCTGACAGGATACTGATCCACTGTGAAAACCCCATACACACCTCGCAGAAACCTGACAAACTGTGAACCCCCCATACACACCTGGCAGGATCCTGATAAACTGTGAAACCCCCATTCACACCTGGCAGGATCCTGATAAACGGTGAACTCCCCATACACACCTGGCAGGATCCTGATATATTGCGAAACCCCCGTACACACCTGGCAGGATCCAGATACACTGTGAAAACCCCATACACACCTGGAAGGATCCTGATACACTGTGAAACCCCCTTACACACCTGGCAGGATCCTGGTACACTGTGAAAACCCCATACACACCTGCAAGGATCCTCATACACTGTGAAACCCCCAAACACGCCTTGCAGGATCCTGATCCACTGTGAAAACCCCATACACACCTGGCAGGATCCTGGTGCACTGTGAAAACCCCATACACACCTGGCAGGATCCTGATCCACTGTGAAAACCCCATACACACCTGGTAGGATCCTGAAACACTGTGAAACCCCATACACACCTGACAGGATCCTGATACACTGTGAAACCCCAGACACACCTGGAAGGATCCTGATACACTGTGAAACCCCAGACACATCTGGCAGGATCCTGGTGCACTGTGAAAGCCCCATACACACCTGGCAGGATCCTGATCCACTGTCAAAACCCCATACACACATGGTAGGATCCTGAAACACTGTGAAACCCCATACACACCTGGCAAGATCCTGATACACTGTGAAAACCCCATTCTCATCCGGCAGGATCCTGATCCACTGTGAAACCCCCATACACACCTGGAAGGATCCTGATACACTGTGAAACCTCAGACACATCTGGCAGGATCCTGGTGCTCTGTGAAAACCCAATACACACCTTGCAGATCCTGATACACTGTGAAAACCCCATACACACCTGGCAGGATCCTGATCCACTGTGAAAACCCCATACACACCTGGCAGAAACCTGACAAACTGTGAACCCCCCCATACACACCTGGCAGGATCCTGATAAACTGTGAAACCCCCATACACACCTGGCAGGATCCTGATAAACGGTGAAAACCCCATACACACCTGGCAGGATCCTGATATATTGTGAAAACCCCGTACACACCTGGCAGGAACCTGATCCTCTGTGAAACCCCGTACACACCTGGCAGGATCCTGATATATTGTGAAAACCCCGTACACACCTGGCAGGATGCTGATCCTCTGTGAAACCCCGATCACACCTGGAAGGATCCTGATCCACTGTGAAAACCCCATCCACACCTGGCAGGATCCTGATGAACTGTGAAACCCCCATACACACCTGGTAGGATCCTGATAAACTGTGAAACCCCCGTACACACCTGGCAGGATCCTGATACACTGTGACAACCCCATGCACACCTGGATGGATCCTGATACACTGCGAAACCCCCATGCACACCTGGCAGGATCCTGATACACTGTGAAAACCCCATACACACCTGGAAGGACCCTGATACACTGTGAAACCCCCATACACACCTGGCAGGATCCTGATCCACTGTGAAAACCCCATACACACCTGGCAGGATCCTGATACACTGTGAAAACCCCATACACATCCGGCAGGATCCTGATACACTGTGAAACCCCAGACACACCTGGCAGGATCATGATACACTGTGAAACCCCAGACACATCTGGCAGGATCCTGGTGCACTCTGAAAACCCCATACACACCTGGCAGGATCCTGAAACACTGTGAAACCCCATACACACCTGGCAGTATCCTGATGCACTGTGAAAACCCCATTCACATCCGGCAGGATCCTGATCCACTGTGAAACCCCCATACACACCTGGAAGGATCCTGATACACTGTGAAACCTCAGACACATCTGGCAGGATCCTGGTGCTCTGTGAAAACCCAATACACACCTTGCACATCCTGATACACTGTGAAAACCCCCATACCCAACTGGCAGGATCCTGATCCACTGTGAAAACCCAATACACACCTTGCAGATCCTGATACACTGTGAAACCCCATACACACTTGGCAGGTTCCTGATGCACTGTGAAAACCCCATTCTCATCCGGCAGGATCCTGATGCACTGTGAAACCGCAGACACACCTGGCAGCATCCTGATCCACTGTGAAACCCCCATACACACCTGAAAGGATCCTGATACACTGTGAAATCCCAGACACATCTTGCAGGATCCTGGTGCACTGTGAAAACCCCATACACACCTTGCTGATCCTGATACACTGTGAAAACCCCATACACACCTGGCAGGATCCTGATCCACTGTGAAAACCCTTTACACACCTGGCAAGAACCTGATAAACTGCTTAACCCCCATACACACCTGACAGGATCCTGATAAACTATGAAACCCCCATACACACCTGGCAGGATCCTGATAAAAGGTGAAACCCCATACACACCTGGCAGGATCCTGATCCACTGTGAAAACCCCATACACACCTGGCAGGATCCTGATGAACTGTGAAACCCCCATGCACACCTGGCAGGATCCTGATAAACTGTGAAACCCCCGTACACACCTGGCAGGATCCTGATACACTGTGAAACCCTCATACACACCTGGCAGGATCCTGATTAACTCTGAAAACCCCATACAAACCTATCAGGATTCTGATCCACTGTGAAAACCCCATTCACATCTGGCAGGGTCCTGAAACACTGTGAGAACCCCATACACATCCTGCAGGATCCTGATACACTGTGAAACCCCAGACACACCTGGCAGGATCCTGATACACTGTGAAACCCCAGACACATCTGGCAGGATCCTGGTGCACTGTGAAAAGCCCATATAAACCTGGCAGGATCCTGATCCACTGTGCAAACCCCATACACACCTGGTAGGATCCTGAAACACTGTGAAACCCCATACACACCTGGCAGGATCCTGATACACTGTGAAAACCCCATTCACATCCGGCAGGATCCTGATCCACTGTGAAACCCCCATACACACCTGGAAGGATCCTGATACACTGTGAAACCTCAGACACATCTGGCAGGATCCTGGTGCTCTGTGAAAACCCAATACACACCTTGCAGTTCCTGATACACTGTGAAAACCCCCATACCCAACTGGCAGGATCCTGATCCACTGTGGAAACCCCAGACACACCTGGCAGAATCCCGATACACTGTGAAACCCCATACACACCTGGCAGGTTCCTGATGCACTGTGAAAACCCCATTCTCATCCGGCAGGATCCTGATACACTGTGAAACCGCAGACACACCTGACAGCATCCTGATCCACTGTGAAACCCCCATACACACCTGAAAGGATCCCGATACACTGTGAAACCCCAGTCACATCTGGCAAGATCCTGGTGCACTGTGAAAACCCCATACACACCTTGCAGATCCTGATCCACTGTGAAAACCCCATACACACCTGGCAAGAACCTGATAAACTGTGAAACACCCATACACACCTGGCAGGATCCTGATAAAAGGTGAAACTCCACACACACCTGGCAGGATCCTGATCCACTGTGAAAACCCCATACACACCTGGCAGGATCCTGATGAACTGTGAAACCCCCATGCACACCTGGCAGGATCCTGATAAACTGTGACACCCCCGTACACACCTGGCAGGATCCTGATACACTGTGAAAACTCCATACACACCTGGAAGGATCCTGATACACTGTGAAACCCCCATACACACCTGGCAGGATCCTGATAAACTGTGAAAACCCCATGCAATCCTGGCAGGATCTGGATCCACTGTGAAAACCCCATACACACCTGGCTGGATCCTGATACACTGTGAAAACCCCATACACATCCTGCAGGATCCTAATACACTGTGAAACCCCAGACACACCTGGAAGGATCCTGATACACTGTGAAACCCCAGACACATCTGGCAGGATCCTGGTGCACTGTGAAAACCCCATACACACCTGGCAGGATCCTGATCCACTGTGAAAATCCCATACACACCTGGCAGAAACCTGACAAACTGTGAACCCTCTATACACACCTGGCAGGATCCTGATACACTGTGAAACCTCAGACACATCTGGCAGGATCCTGGTACTCTGTGAAAACCCAATACACACCTTGCAGATCCTGATACTCTGTGAAAACCCCATACACGCCTGGCAGGATCCTGATCCACTGTGAAAATCCCATACACACCTGGCAGAAACCTGACAAACTGTGAACCCTCCATACACACCTGGCAGGATCCTGATAAACTGTGAAACCCCCATACACACCTGGCAGGATCCTGATAAACGGTGAAACCCCCATACACACCTGGCAGGATCCTGATATATTGTGAAACCCCCGTACACGCCTGGCAGGATTCAGATACACTGTCAAAACCCCATACACACCTGGAAGTATCCTGATACACTGTGAAACCCCCGTACAGACCTGGCAGGATCCTGATACACTGTGAAAACCCCATACACACCTGGAAGGATCCTGATACACTGTGAAACCCCCATACACACCTGGCAGGGTCCTGATCCACTGTAAAAACCCCATACACACCTGGCAGGATCCTGATACAATTTAAAATCCCCATACACATCCGGCAGGATCCTGATACACTGTGAAACCCCAGACACACCTGGAAGGATCCTGATACACTGTGAAACCCCAGACACATCTGGCAGGATCCTGGTGCACTGTGAAAACCCCATACACACCTGGCAGGATCCTGATCCACTGTGAAAACCCCATACACACCTGGTAGGATCCTGAAACACTGTGAAACCCCATACACACCTGGCAGGATCCTGATACACTGTGAAAACCCCATTCACATTCGGCAGGATCCTGATCCACTGTGAAACCCCCATACACACCTGGAAGGATCCTGATAAACTGTGAAACCTCAGACACATCTGGCAGATCCTGGTGCTCTGTGAAAACCCAATAGACACCTTGCAGATCCTGATACACTGTGAAAACCCCACACACCTGGCAGGATCCTGATCCACTGTGAAAACCCCATACACACCTGGCAGAAACCTGACAATCTGTGAACCCCCCCCCCCATACACACCTGGCAGGATCCTGATAAACTGTGAAACCCCAATACACACCTGGCAGGATCCTGATAAACGGTGAAAACCCCATACACACCTGGCAGGGTCCTGATATATTGTGAAAACCCCGTACACACCTGGCAGGAACCAGATCCTCTGTGAAACCCCATACACACCTGGCAGGATCCTGATATATTGTGAAAACCCCGTACACACCTGGCAGGATGCTGATCTTCTGTGAAACCCCGATCACACCTGGAAGTATCCTGATCCACTGTGAAAAACCCATACACACATGGCACGATCCTGATGAACTGTGAAACCCCCATGCACACCTGGTAGGATCCTGATAAACTGTGAAACCCCCATACACACCTGGTAGGATCCTGATAAACTGTGAAACCCCCGTACACACCTGGCAGATTCCTGATACACTGTGAAAACCCCATACACACCTGGAAGGATCCTGATACACTGCGAAACCCCCATACACACCTGGCAGGATCTTGATACACTGTGAAAACCCCATACACACCTGGAAGGACCCTGATACACTGTGAAACCCCCATGCACACCTGGCAGGATCCTGATACACTGTGAAAACCCCATACACATCCGGCAGGATCCTGATACACTGTGAAACCCCAGACACACCTGGCAGGATCCTGATACACTGTGAAACCCCAGACACACCTGGCAGGATCCTGGTGCACTCTGAAAACCCCATACACACCTGGCAGGATCCTGACCCACTGTGAAAACCCCATACACACATGGTAGGATCCTGAAACACTGAAACCCCCATACACACCTGGCAGGATCCTGATACACTGTGAAAACCCCATTCACATCCGGCAGGATCCTGATCCACTGTGAAAACCCCATACACACCTCGAAGGATCCTGATACACTGTGAAACCTCAGACACATCTGGCAGGATCCTGGTGCTCTGTGAAAACCCAATACACACCTTGCAGTTCCTTATCCACTGTGAAAACCCCATACACACGTGGCAGGAACCTGATCCACTGTGAAACCCCCATACACACCTGGCAGGATCCTGATAAACGGTGAAACCCCCATACACACCTGGTAGGATCCTGATATATTGTGAAATCCCCGTACACATCCGGCAGGATGCTGATCCTCTGTGAAACCTCGTTCAAACCTGTCAGTATCCTGATCCACTGTGAAAACCCCATACACACTTGATGGGATCCTGATGAACTGTGAAACCCCCATACACACCTGGCATGATCCTGATAAACTGTGAAACCCCCGTACACACCTGGCAGGAGCCTGATGCTCAGTGAAACCCCACTCACATCTGGGAGGATCCTGATACACTGTGAAACCCCATACACACCTGAAAGTATCCTGATACACTGTGAAACCCCAATCACACCTGGCAGGATCCTGATGCACTGTGAAACCCCAGAAACAGCTGGCAGGATCCTGATACAGTGTGAAAACACCATGCACACCTGGAAGGATCCTGATACACTGTGAAATCCCATACACACCTGGCAGGATCCTGATCCACTGTGAAACCCCCATACACACATGGCAGGATCCTGATACACTGTGAAAAACCCATACACACATGGCAGGATCCTGATCCACTGTGAAAACCTCATACAGACCTGGCAGGATCCTGATGAACTGTGAAACCCCCAGACACACCTGGCAGGAGTCTGATAATCTGTGAAAACCCCGCACACACCTGGTAGGGTCCTGATGCACAGGGAAACCCCATTCACATCTGGCAGGATCCTGATACACTGTGAAACCCCATACACACCTGGAAGGATCCTGATACACTGTGAAACCCCATACACACCTGCCAGGATCTGGATCCACTGTGAAACCCCCATACACAGCTGGCAGGATCCTGATACACTGTGAAACCCCAATCACACCTGGCAGGATCCTGATAAACTGTGACAACCCCATACACACCTGGCAGGATCCTGATCCACTGTGAAAACCCCGTACACACCTGGCAGGATCCCGATTCGCTGTGAAACCCCCATACACACCTGGCAGGATCCTGATACACTGTGAAACCCCCATACACGCCTGGCAGGTTCCTGATAAACAGTGAAACCCCATACACACCTGGCAGGATCCTGATGCACTGTGAAACCCCATAAACACCTGGCAGGATCCTGATACACTGTGAAAACCCCATGCACACCTGGAAGGATCCTGATACACTGTGAAACCCCATGCACACCTGGAAGGATCCTGATACACTGTGAAACCCCATACACACCTGGCAGGATCCTGATCCACTGTGAAACCCCCATACACATCTGGCAGGATCCTGATACACTGTGAAACCCCATACACACCTGGAAGAATCCTGATACACTGTGAAACCCCAATCACACCTGGCAGGATCCTGATACACTGTGAAAACCCCATGCACACCTGGAAGGATCCTGATACACTGTGAAACCCCAATCACACCTGGCAGGATCCTGATACACTGTGAAAACCCCATGCACACCTGGAAGGATCCTGATACACTGTGAAACCCCATACACACCTGGCAGGATCCTGATCCACTGTGAAACCCCCATACACATCTGGCAGGATCCTGATACACAGTGAAACCCCATACACACCTGGAAGAATCCTGATACACTGTGAAACCCCAATCACACCTGGCAGGATCCTGATGCACTGTGAAACCCCATAAACACCTGGCAGGATCCTGATACACTGTGAAAACACCATGCACACCTGGAAGGATCCTGATACACTGTGAAATCCAATACACACCTGGCAGGATCCTGATCCACTGTGAAACCCCCATACACACATGGCAGGATCCTGATACACTGTGAAAACCCCATTCACATCCGGCAGGATCCTGATCCACTGTGAAACCCCCATGCACACCTGGAAGGATCCTGATACACTGTGAAATCTCAGACACATCTGGCAGGATCCTGGTACTCTGTGAAAACCCAATACACACATTGCAGATCCTGATACACAGTGAAAACCCCATACACAACTGGCAGGATCCTGATCCACTGTGAAAACCCCAAACACACCTGGCAGAAACCTGACAAACTGTGAACCCCCCATACACACCTGGCAGGATCCTGATGAACTGTGAAACCCCCATACACACCTGGCAGGAACCTGATAAACGGTGAAAATCCCGTACACACCTGGCAGGAACCTGTTCCTCTGTGAAACCCCATACACACCTGGCAGGATCCTGATATATTGTGAAAACTCTGTACACACCTGGCAGGATGCTGATCCTCTGTGAAACCCCGATCATACCTGGAAGGATCCTGATCCACTGTGAAAACCCCATACACACCTGGCAGGATCCTGATATATTGTGAAAACCCCGTACACACCTGGCAGGATGCTGATCCTCTGTGAAACCCCGATCACACCTGGAAGGATCCTGATCCACTGTGAAAACCCCATACACACCTGGCAGGATCCTGATGAACTGTGAAACCCCCATAAACACCTGGTAGGATCCTGATAAACTGTGAAACCCCCATACACATCTGGCAGGATCCTGATACACTGTGAAAACCCCATACACACCTGGAAGGATCCAGATACACTGCGAAACCCCCATACATATCTGGCAAGATCCTAATACACTGTGAAAACCCCATACACACCTGGAAGGACCCTGATACACTGTGAAACCCCCATACACACCTGGCAGGATCCTGATCCACTGTGAAAACCCCATACACACCAGGCAGAATACTGATACACTGTGAAAACCCCATACACATCCGGCAGGATCCTGATACACTGTGAAACCACAGACACACCTGGCAGGATCCTGATACACTGTGAAACCCCAGACACATCTGGCAGGATCCTGGTGCACTCTGAAAACCCCATACACACCTGGCAGGATCCTGATCCACTGTGAAAACCCCATACACACCTGTTAGGATCCTGAAACACTGAAGCCCCATACACACCTGGCAGGATCCTGATACACTGTGAAAACCCCATTCACATCCGGCAGGATCCTGATCCACTGTGAAAACCCCATACACACCTGGAAGGATCCTGATACACTGTGAAACCTCAGACACATCTGGCAGGATACTGGTGCTCTGTGAAAACCCAATACACACCTTGCAGATCCTGATACACTGTGAAAACCCCATACACACCTGGCAGGAACCTGATCCACTATGAAAACCCCATACACACCTGGCAGAAACCTGACAAACTGTGAAACCCCCATACACACCTGGCAGGATCCTGATAAACTGTGAAAACCCCATACACACCTGGCAGGATCCTGATAAACGGTGAAACCCCCATACACACCTGGCAGGATCCTGATATATTGTGAAAACCCCGTACACACCTGGCAGGATGCTGATCCTCTGTGAAACCTCGTTCAAACCTGGCAGTATCCTGATCCACTGTGAAAACCCCATGCACACCTGGCGGGATCCTGATGAACTGTGAAACCCCCACACACACCTGGCATGATCCTGATAAACTGTGAAACCCCCGTACACACCTGGCAGGAGCCTGATAATCCGTGAAAACTCCGAACACACCTGGTAGGTTCCTGATGCACAGTGAAACCCCACACACATCTGGCAGGATCCTGATACACTGTGAAACCCCATACACACCTGGAAGTATCCTGATACACTGTGAAACCCCAATCACACCTGGCAGGATCCTGATGCACTGTGAAACCCCATAAACAGCTGGCAGGATCCTGACACAGTGTGAAAACACCATGCACACCTGGAAGGATCCTGATACACTGTGAAATCCCACACACACCTGGCAGGATCCTGATCCTCTGTGAAAACCCCATACACACCTGGCAGGATCCTGATATATTGTGAAAACCCCGTACACACCTGGCAGGATGCTGATCCTCTGTGAAACCCCGATCACACCTGGAAGGATCCTGATCCACTGTGAAAACCCCATACACACCTGGCAGGATCCTGATGAACTGTGAAACCCCCATACACACCTGGTAGGATCCTGATAAACTGTGAAACCCCCAGACACATCTGGCAGGATCCTGATACACTGTGAAAACCCCATACACACCTGGAAGGATCCAGATACACTGCGAAACCCCCATACATATCTGGCAGGATCCTAATACACTGTGAAAACCCCATACACACCTGGAAGGACCCTGATACACTGTGAAACCCCCATACACACCTGGCAGGATCCTGATCCACTGTGAAAACCCCATACACACCAGGCAGAATACTGATACACTGTGAAAACCCCATACACATCCGGCAGGATCCTGATACACTGTGAAACCCCAGACACACCTGGCAGGATCCTGATACACTGTGAAACCCCAGACACATCTGTTAGGATCCTGAAACACTGAAGCCCCATACACACCTGGCAGGATCCTGATACACTGTGAAACCCCAATCACACCTGGCAGGATCCTGATGCACTGTGAAACCCCATAAACAGCTGGCAGGATCCTGACACAGTGTGAAAACACCATGCACACCTGGAAGGATCCTGATACACTGTGAAATCCCACACACACCTGGCAGGATCCTGATCCACTGTGAAAACCCCATACACACATGGCAGGATCATGATACACTGTGAAAACCCCATACACACCTGGCAGGATCCTGATCCACTTTGAAAACCTCATACACACCTGACAGGATCCTGATGAACTGTGAAACCCCCAGACACACCTGGCAGGAGTCTGATAATCTGTGAAAACCCCGTACACACCTGGTAGGGTCCTGATACACTGTGAAACCCCATACACACCTGGCAGGATACGGATCTACTGTGAAACCCCCATACACACGTGGCAGGATCCTGATACACTGTGAAAACCCATAAACACTTGGCAGGATCCTAATCCACTGTGAAACCCCCATACACACCTGGCAGGATCCTGATAAACTGTGAAAACCCCATACACACCTGGCAGGATGCTGATCCACTGTGAAAACCCCGTACACACCTGGCAGGATCCCGATTCGCTGTGAAACCCCCAAAGACACCTGGCAGGATCCTGATACACTGTGAAACCCCCATACACGCCTGGCAGGTTCCTGATAAACGGTGAAATCCCATACACACCTGGCAGGATCCTGATGCACTGTGAAACCCCATAAACACCTGGCAGGATCCTGATACACTGTGAAAACCCCATGCACACCTGGAAGGATCCTGATACACTGTGAAACCCCATACACACCTGGCAGGATCCTGATCCACTGTGAAACCCCCATACACATCTGGCAGGATCCTGATACACTGTGAACCCCCATACACACCTGGAAGTATCCTGATACACTGTAAATCCCCAATCACACCTGGCAGGATCCTGATACACTGTGAAAACACCATGCACACCTGGAAGGATCCTGATACACTGTGAAATCCCATACACACCTGGCAGGATCCTGATACACTGTGAAAACCCCATACACACCTGGCAGGATCCTGATCCACTGTGAAAACCTCATACACACCTGGCAGGATCCTGATGAACTGTGAAACCCCCAGACACACCTGGCAGGAGCCTGATAATCTGTGAAAACCCCGTACACACCTGGTAGGGTCCTGATGCACAGGGAAACCCCATTCACATCTGGCAGGATCCTGATACACTGTGAAACCCCATACACACCTGGAAGGATCCTGATACACTGTGAAACCCCATACACACCTGGCAGGATCCGGATCTACTGTGAAACCCCCACACACACGTGGCAGGATCCTGATACCATGCGAAAACCCATAAACACATGGCAGGATCCTGATCCACTGTGAAACCCCCATACACACCTGGCAGGATCCTGATACACTGTGAAACCCCAATCACACCTGGCAGGATCCTGAAAATCTGTGAAAACCCCAACACACCTGGCAGGATCCTGATCCACTGTGAAAGCCCCGTACACACCTGGCAGGATCCCGATTCGCTGTGAAACCCCCATACACACCTGGCAGGATCCTGATACACTGTGAAACCCCCATACACGCCTGGCAGGTTCCTGATAAACGGTGAAACCCCATACACACCTGGCAGGATCCTGATGCACTGTGAAACCCCATAAACACCTGGCAGGATCCTGATACACTGTGAAAACCCCATACACACCTGGCAGGATCCTGATCCACTGTGAAACCCCCATGCACACCTGGCAGGATCCTGATACACTGTGAAAACCCCATACACTCCTGGAAGGATCCTGATCCACTGTGAAACCCCCATACACACCTGGCAGGATCCTGATACACTGTGAAAACCCCACACACATCTGGCAGGATCCTGATACACTGTGAAACCCCATACACACCTGGAAGTATCCTGATACACTGTGAAACCCCAATCACACCTGGCAGGATCCTGATGCACTGTGAAACCCCATAAACAGCTGGCAGGATCCTGACACAGTGTGAAAACACCATGCACACCTGGAAGGATCCTGATACACTGTGAAATCCCACACACACCTGGCAGGATCCTGATCCTCTGTGAAAACCCCATACACACCTGGCAGGATCCTGATATATTGTGAAAACCCCGTACACACCTGGCAGGATGCTGATCCTCTGTGAAACCCCGATCACACCTGGAAGGATCCTGATCCACTGTGAAAACCCCATACACACCTGGCAGGATCCTGATGAACTGTGAAACCCCCATACACACCTGGTAGGATCCTGATAAACTGTGAAACCCCCAGACACATCTGGCAGGATCCTGATACACTGTGAAAACCCCATACACACCTGGAAGGATCCAGATACACTGCGAAACCCCCATACATATCTGGCAGGATCCTAATACACTGTGAAAACCCCATACACACCTGGAAGGACCCTGATACACTGTGAAACCCCCATACACACCTGGCAGGATCCTGATCCACTGTGAAAACCCCATACACACCAGGCAGAATACTGATACACTGTGAAAACCCCATACACATCCGGCAGGATCCTGATACACTGTGAAACCCCAGACACACCTGGCAGGATCCTGATACACTGTGAAACCCCAGACACATCTGGCAGGATCCTGGTGCACTCTGAAAACCCCATACACACCTGGCAGGATCCTGATCCACTGTGAAAACCCCATACACACCTGTTAGGATCCTGAAACACTGAAGCCCCATACACACCTGGCAGGATCCTGATACACTGTGAAAACCCCATTCACATCCGGCAGGATCCTGATCCACTGTGAAAACCCCATACACACCTGGAAGGATCCTGAAGCACTGTGAAACCTCAGACACATCTGGCAGGATACTGGTGCTCTGTGAAAACCCAATACACACCTTGCAGATCCTGATACACTGTGAAAACCCCATACACACCTGGCAGGAACCTGATCCACTATGAAAACCCCATACACACCTGGCAGAAACCTGACAAACTGTGAAACCCCCATACACACCTGGCAGGATCCTGATAAACTGTGAAAACCCCATACACACCTGGCAGGATCCTGATAAACGGTGAAACCCCCATACACACCTGGCAGGATCCTGATATATTGTGAAAACCCCGTACACACCTGGCAGGAACCTGATCCTCTGTGAAACCCCGTACACACCTGGCAGGATCCTGATATATTGTGGAAACCCCGTACACACCTGGCAGGATGCTGATCCTCTGTGAAACCTCGTTCAAACCTGGCAGTATCCTGATCCACTGTGAAAACCCCATGCACACCTGGCGGGATCCTGATGAACTGTGAAACCCCCACACACACCTGGCATGATCCTGATAAACTGTGAAACCCCCGTACACACCTGGCAGGAGCCTGATAATCCGTGAAAACTCCGAACACACCTGGTAGGTTCCTGATGCACAGTGAAACCCCACTCACATCTGGCAGGATCCTGATACACTGTGAAACCCCATACACACCTGGAAGTATCCTGATACACTGTGAAACCCCAATCACACCTGGCAGGATCCTGATGCACTGTGAAACCCCATAAACAGCTGGCAGGATCCTGACACAGTGTGAAAACACCATGCACACCTGGAAGGATCCTGATACACTGTGAAATCCCACACACACCTGGCAGGATCCTGATCCACTGTGAAAACCCCATACACACATGGCAGGATCATGATACACTGTGAAAACCCCATACACACCTGGCAGGATCCTGATCCACTTTGAAAACCTCATACACACCTGACAGGATCCTGATGAACTGTGAAACCCCCAGACACACCTGGCAGGAGTCTGATAATCTGTGAAAACCCCGTACACACCTGGTAGGGTCCTGATACACTGTGAAACCCCATACACACCTGGCAGGATACGGATCTACTGTGAAACCCCCATACACACGTGGCAGGATCCTGATACACTGTGAAAACCCATAAACACTTGGCAGGATCCTAATCCACTGTGAAACCCCCATACACACCTGGCAGGATCCTGATAAACTGTGAAAACCCCATACACACCTGGCAGGATGCTGATCCACTGTGAAAACCCCGTACACACCTGGCAGGATCCCGATTCGCTGTGAAACCCCCAAAGACACCTGGCAGGATCCTGATACACTGTGAAACCCCCATACACGCCTGGCAGGTTCCTGATAAACGGTGAAATCCCATACACACCTGGCAGGATCCTGATGCACTGTGAAACCCCATAAACACCTGGCAGGATCCTGATACACTGTGAAAACCCCATGCACACCTGGAAGGATCCTGATACACTGTGAAACCCCATACACACCTGGCAGGATCCTGATCCACTGTAAAACCCCAATCACACCTGGCAGGATCCTGATACACTGTGAAAACACCATGCACACCTGGAAGGATCCTGATACACTGTGAAATCCCATACACACCTGGCAGGATCCTGATACACTGTGAAAACCCCATACACACCTGGCAGGATCCTGATCCACTGTGAAAACCTCATACACACCTGGCAGGATCCTGATGAACTGTGAAACCCCCAGACACACCTGGCAGGAGCCTGATAATCTGTGAAAACCCCGTACACACCTGGTAGGGTCCTGATGCACAGGGAAACCCCATTCACATCTGGCAGGATCCTGATACACTGTGAAACCCCATACACACCTGGAAGGATCCTGATACACTGTGAAACCCCATACACACCTGGCAGGATCCGGATCTACTGTGAAACCCCCACACACACGTGGCAGGATCCTGATACCATGCGAAAACCCATAAACACATGGCAGGATCCTGATCCACTGTGAAACCCCCATACACACCTGGCAGGATCCTGATACACTGTGAAACCCCAATCACACCTGGCAGGATCCTGAAAATCTGTGAAAACCCCAACACACCTGGCAGGATCCTGATCCACTGTGAAAGCCCCGTACACACCTGGCAGGATCCCGATTCGCTGTGAAACCCCCATACACACCTGGCAGGATCCTGATACACTGTGAAACCCCCATACACGCCTGGCAGGTTCCTGATAAACGGTGAAACCCCATACACACCTGGCAGGATCCTGATGCACTGTGAAACCCCATAAACACCTGGCAGGATCCTGATACACTGTGAAAACCCCATACACACCTGGCAGGATCCTGATCCACTGTGAAACCCCCATGCACACCTGGCAGGATCCTGATACACTGTGAAAACCCCATACACACCTGGAAGGATCCTGATCCACTGTGAAACCCCCATACACACCTGGCAGGATCCTGATACACTGTGAAAACCCCATACACACCTGGAAGGATCCTGATCCACTGTAAAACCCCCATACACACCTGGCAGGATCCTGATGCACTGTGAAACCCCATAAACACCTGGCAGGATCCTGATACACTGTGAAAACCCCATACACACCTGGCAGGATCCTGATCCACTGTGAAACTCCCATACACACCTGGCAGGATCCTGATACACTGTGAAAACCCCATACACACCTGGAAGGATCCTGATCCACTGTAAAACCCCCATACACATCTGGCAGGATCCTGATACACTGTGAAAACCCCATTCACATCCGGAAGGATCTAGATACACTGTGAAATCCCATACACACCTGACAGGATCCTGATGCACTTTGAAAACCCCAAACACACCTGGCAGGTTCCTGATCCACTGTGAAAACCACGTACACACCTGGCAGGAACCTGATAAACTGTGAAAACCCCGTACACACCTGGCAGGATCCTGATCCTCTCTGAAACCCTGTACAAACCTGGCAGGATCCTAATATATTGTGATAATCCCGCACACACCTGGAACGATCCTGACCCTCTGTGAAACCCCGTTCACACCTGGCAGGATCGTGATCCACTGTGAAAACCCCATACACACCTGGCAGGATCCTGATGAACTGTGAAACCCCAATACACACCTTGCAGGAACCTGCTAATCTGTGAAACACCCGTACACACCTGGCAGGAGCCTGATAATCTGTGAAAACCCCGTACACACCTGGTAGGTTCCTGATGCACAGGGAAACCCCATTCACACCTGGAAGGATCCTGATACACTGTGAAATCCCATGCACACCTGGCAGGATCCGGATCCACTGTGAAACCCCCATACACACTTGGCAGGATCCTGATACACTGTGAAAACCCATACACACATGGCAGGATCCTGATCCACTGTGAAACCCCCAGACACACCTGGCAGGATCCTGATACACTGTGAAACCCCAATCACACCTGGCAAGATCCTGATAAACTGTGAAAACCCCATGCACACCTGGCAGGATCCTGACAAACTGTGAAACCCCCATACACACCTGGCAGGATCCTGACAGACTGCGAAACCCCCATACACACCTGGCAGGTTCCTGATAAACATTGAAACCCCGTACACACCTGGCAGGATCCTGATATATTGTGAAAACCCCTTACACACCTGGCAGGAACCTGATCCTCTGTGAATCCCCATGCACACCTGTCAGGATCCTGATGTACTGTGAAACCCCCATACACACCTGGCAGGATCCTGATAATCTGTGAAAACTCCGTACACACCTGGCAGGAGACAGATGCACTGAGAAAACCCCGAACACACCTGGCATGTTCCTGATGCACAGTGAAACCCCATTCACATCTGGCAGGGTACTTAAACACTGTGAAACCCCATACACACCTGGCAGGATCCTGATAGACTGTGAAACCCCATACACACCTGGCAGGATCCTGATCCACTGTGAAACCCCCATGCACACGTGGCAGGATCCTGATACACTGTGAAACCCCATACACACCTGGCAGGATCCTGATCCACTGTGAAACCCCCATACACACCTGGCAGGATCCTGATGCACTGTGAAACCCTATACACACCTGGCAGGATCCTGATGCACTGTGAAACCCCATACAAACCTGGCAGTATCCTGATATATTGTGAAAACCCCATACACACCTTGCAGGATCCTGATCCTCTGTGAAACCCCGTACACACCTTGCAGGCTCCTGATATATTGTGAAAACCCCGTACACACCTGGCAGGATCCTGATTCTCTGTGAAACCCGTGCACACCTGGCAGGATCCTGATAATCTGTGAAACCCCATGCACACCTGGCAGGATCCTGATGTACTGTGAAACCCCCATACACACCTGGCAGGATCCTGATAATCTGTCAAAACTCCGTACACACCTGGCAGGAGACTGATGCACTGTGAAAACCCCGAACACACCTGGCAGGTTCCTGATGCACAGTGAAACCCCACTCACATCTGGCAGGATCCTGATACACTATGAAAACCCATACACACCTGGCAGGATCCTGATAGACTGTGAAACCCCATACACACCTGGCAGGATCCTGATCCACTGTGAAACCCCCATGCACACGTGGCAGGATCCTGATACACTGTGAAACCCCATACACACCTGGCAGGATCCTGATCCACTGTGAAACCCCCATACTCACCTGGCAGGATCCTGATGCACTGTGAAACCCCATACACACCTGGCAGGATCCTGATGCACTGTGAAACGCCATACAAACCTGGCAGTATCCTGATATATTGTGAAAACCCCATACACACCTTGCAGGATTCTGATCCTCGGTGAAACCCCGTACACACCTGGCAGGCTCCTGATATATTGTGAAAACCCCGTACACACCTGGCAGGATCCTGATCCTCTGTGAAACCCGTACACACCTGGCAGGATCCTGATAATCTGTGAAACCCCCGTACACACCTGGCAGTAGCCTGATACACTGTGAAAACCCCTTACACACCTGGCAGGTTCCTGATGCACAGTGAAACCCCACTCACATCTGGCAGGATCCTGATACACTGTGAAACCCCATACACACCTGGCAGGATCCTGATAGACTGTGAAACCCCATACACACCTGGCAGGATCCTGATCCACTGTGAAACCCCCATGCACAGGTGGCAGGATCCTGATACACTGTGAAACCCCATACACACCTGGCAGGATCCTGATCCACTGTGAAACCCCCATACACACCTTGCAGGATCCTGATGCACTGTGAAACCCTATACAAACCTGGCAGTATCCAGATATATTGTGAAAACCCCATACACACCTTGCAGGATCCTGATCCTCTGTGAAACGCCGTACTCACCTGGCAGGCTCCTGATATATTGTGAAAACCCCGTACACACCTGGCAGGATCCTGATCCTCTGTGAAACCCGTACACACCTGGCAGGATCCTGATAATCTGTGAAACCCCCGTACACACCTGGCAGTAGCCTGATACACTGTAAAAACCCCTTGCACACCTGGCAGGTTCCTGATGCACAGTTAAACCCCATTGACATCTGGCAGGATCCTGATACACTGTGAAACCCCATACACACCTGGCAGGTTCCTGATACACTGTGAAACCCCATACACACCTGGCAGGATCCTGATGCACTGTGAAATCCCCATGCACACGTGGCAGGATCCTGATACACTCTGAAACCCCAGAAACACCTGGCAGGATCATGATCCACTGTGAAATCCCCACACACACCTGGCAGGATCCTGATACACTGTGACACGCCATGCACACCTGGCAGGATCCTGATGCACTGTGAAACCCCATAAGCTCCTGGCAGGATCCTGATCCACTGTGAAACCCCCATACAAACCTGGCGGGTTCTTGATACTCTGTGAGACCCCATACACACCTGGCAGGATCCTGATGCACTGTGAAACCCCATACACACCTGGCAGGATCCTGATGCACAGTGAAACCCCAGAAACACCTGGCTGGATCCTGATACACTGTGGAACCCCCATACACACCTGGCAGGATCCTGATACACTGTGAAAACCCCATATACACCTGGCAGGATCCTGATCCACTGTGAAAAACGCATACACACGTGGCAGAAACCTGATAAACTGTGAAACCCCCATGCACACCTGGCAAGTTCCTTATATATTGTGAAAACCCCGTAAACACCAGGCAGGATCCTGATCCTCTGTGAAACCCGGTACACACCTGGCAGGATCCTGATGTATTGTGAAAACCCCGTACACACCTGGCAGGATGCTGATCCTCTGTGAAACCCCGTTCACAGCTGGCAGGATCCTGAACCACTGTGAAATCCCCATACACATCTGGCAGGATCCTGATGAACTGTGAAACCCCCATACACACCTGGCAGGATCCTGATAATCTGTGAAACTCCCGTACACAACTGGCAGGAGCCTGATAATCTGTGAAAACTCCGAACACGTCTGGTAGGTTCCTGATGCACGGTGAAACCCCACTCACATCTGGCAGGATCCTGATACACTGTGAAACCCCATACACATCTGGAAGGATCCTGATACACTGTAAAACCCCATACACACCTGGCAGGATCGTGATCCACTGTGAAACCCCCATACACACCTGGAGGGTTCCTGATACAATGTGAAACCCCAGACACATCTGGCAGGATCCTGATAAACTGTGAAACCCCCATACACACCTGGCAGGATCCAGATAAAATGTGAAACCCCCATACTCACCTGGCAGGATCCTGATATATTGTGAAAACCCCGTACACACCTGGCAGGATCCTGATGCTCTGCGAAACCCCGTACACACCTGGCAGGATCCTGATACAATGTGAAACCCCAGACACAACTGGCAGGATCCTGGTGCACTGTGAAAACCCCATACACACCTGGCAGGATCCTGATCCACTGTGAAAACCCCATACACACCTGGCACGTCCTGATAAACTGTAAAACCCCCATACGCACCTGGCAGAATACTGATAAACTGTGAAACCCCCATACACACCTGGCAGGATCCAGATAAAATGTGAAACCCCCATACTCACCTGGCAGGATCCTGATATATTGTGAAAACCCAGTACACACCTGGCAGGATCCTGATGCTCTGCGATACCCCATACACACCTGGCAGGATCCTGATATATTGTGAAAACCCCGTACACACCTGGCAGGATCCTGATCCATTGTGAAACCCCATGCACACCTGGCAGGATCCTGATGAACCGTGAAACCCCCATACACACCTGGCAGGATCCTGATAATCTGTGAAACCCCCGTACACACCTGGCAGGATCCTGATACACTGTGAAGACCCCGTACACACCTGGCAGGTTCCTGATGCACAGTGCAACCCCATTCACATCTAGCAGGATCCTGATACACTGTGAAACCCCAGAAACACGTGGCAGGATCCTGATGCACTGTGAAACCCCAAACACACCTGGCAGGATCCTGATCCACTGTGAAACCCCCATACACACCTGGCAGGATACTGATACACTGTGAAAATCCGATACACACCTGGAAGGATCATGATACACTGTGAAAACCCCATACACACCTGGCTGGATCCTGAACCACTGTGAAAACCCTATACACACCTGGAACGATCATGATACACTGTGAAACCCCCATACACACCTGGCAGGATCCTGAACCACTGTGAAACCCCCATACATTCCTGGCAGGATCCCGATACACTGTGAAACCCCATACACACCTGGAAGGATCCTGATACACTGTGAAAACCCCATTCACACCCGGCAGGATCCTGATCCACTGTGAAACCCCCATACACACCTGGAAGGATCCTGATACACTATGAAACCCCAGACACATCTGGCAGGATCTTGGTGCACTGTGAAAACCCCATACACACCTTGCAGATCCTGATACACTGTGAAAACCCCATACACACCTTGCAGGACCCTGATCCACTGTGAAAACCCCACACACATGGCAGGATCCTGATAAACTGTGAAACCCCCATACTCACCTGGCAGGATCCTGATATATTGTGAAAACCCGCACACACGTTGCAGGATCCTGATGCTCTATGAAACCCCGTACACACCTGGCAGGATCCTGATATATTGTGAAAACCCCGTACACACCTGGCAGGATCCTGATCCTCTGTGAAACCCCATACACACCTGGCAGGATCCTGATGAACTGTGAAATCCCCGTACACTCCTGGCAGGATCCTGATACACTGTGAAGACCCTGTACACACCTGGCAGGTTCCTGATGCACAGTGCAACCCCATTCACATCTGGCAGGATCCTGATGCACTGTGAAACCCCATACACACCTGGCAGGATCCTGATCCACTGTGAAAGCCCCAAACACACCTGCCAGGATCCTGATACACTGTGAAACCCCATACACACGTGTCAGGATCCTGATACACTGTGAAACCCCATACACACCTGGCAGGATCCTGATCCACTGTGAAACCCCCATGCACACCTGGCAGGATGCTGATACACTCTGAAACCCCCTACACACCTGGCAGGATCCTGATGCACTGTGAAACCCCATACACACCTGGCAGGATCCTGGTCCACTGTGAATCCCCCAACCACACCCGGCAGGATCCTGATACACTGTGAAACCCCACACACTCCTGGCAGGAAACAGATGCGCTGTGAACCCCCACACACACCTGGCAGGTTCCTGATGCACTGTGAAACCCCATACACACCTGGAAGGATCCTGATACACTGTGAAACCCCCAAACACACCTGGCAGGATCCTGACCCTCTGTGAAAACCCCATACACACCTGGTAGGATCCTGATACACTGTGAAAATCCCATTCACATCCGGCAGGATACTGATGCACTGTGAAACCCCAGAAATACCTGGCTGGATCCTGATGCACTGTGAAACCCCCAGACACACCTGGCAGGATCCTGATACACTGCAAACACCCCATATACACCTGGAAGGATCCTGATACACTGTGAAACCCCCATACACACCTGGCAGGATCCTTTCATTGCAGCAGCTTTTTCGGGAGGAGCGAGTGAGCAGCTGGGAAGGTCAGTTTGAAAGTAAATTTAATTTCCTTTCGTTTTTCGGCGGAGGCCAGGGGGCTGCTCGGTAAGTAAAACACTATATTTTTGGGCGGTTTAAAATAACTTTCCTTTCATTGCAGCAGCTTTTTCGGGAGGAGCGAGTGAGCAGCTAGGAAGGTCAGTTTGAAAGTAAATTTAATTTCCTTTTGTTTTTCGGCGGAGGCCAGGGGGCTGCTGGGTAAGTAAAACACTATATATTTGGGCGGTTTAAAATAACTTTCCTTTCATTGCAGCAGCTTTTTCGGGAGGAGCGAGTGAGCAGCTGGGAAGGTCAGTTTGAAAGTAAATTTAATTTCCTTTTGTTTTTCGGCGGAGGCCAGGGGGCTGCTGGGTAAGTAAAACACTATATATTTGGGCGGTTTAAAATACCTTTCCTTTCATTGCAGCAGCTTTTTCGGGAGGAGCGAGTGAGCAGCTGGGAAGGTCAGTTTGAAAGTAAATTTAATTTCCTTTCGTTTTTCGGCGGAGGCCAGGGGGCTGCTCGGTAAGTAAAACACTATATTTTTGGGCGGTTTAAAATAACTTTCCTTTCATTGCAGCAGCTTTTTCGGGAGGAGCGAGTGAGCAGCTAGGAAGGTCAGTTTGAAAGTAAATTTAATTTCCTTTTGTTTTTCGGCGGAGGCCAGGGGGCTGCTGGGTAAGTAAAACACTATATATTTGGGCGGTTTAAAATAACTTTCCTTTCATTGCAGCAGCTTTTTCGGAAGGAGCGAGTGAGCAGCTGGGAAAGTCAGTTTGAAAGTAAATTTAATTTCCTTTTGTTTTTCGGCGGAGGCCAGGGGGCTGCTGGGTAAGTAAAACACTATATATTTGGGCGGTTTAAAATAACTTTCCTTTCATTGCAGCAGCTTTTTCGGGAGGAGCGAGTGAGCAGCTGGGAAGGTCAGTTTGAAAGTAAATTTAATTTCCTTTTGTTTTTCGGCGGAGGCCAGGGGGCTGCTGGGTAAGTAAAACACTATATATTTGGGCGGTTTAAAATAACTTTCCTTTCATTGCAGCAGCTTTTTCGGGAGGAGCGAGTGAGCAGCTGGGAAGGTCAGTTTGAAAGTAAATTTAATTTCCTTTTGTTTTTCGGCGGAGGCCAGGGGGCTGCTCGGTAAGTAAAACACTATATATTTGGGCGGTTTAAAATAACTTTCCTTTCATTGCAGCAGCTTTTTCGGAAGGAGCGAGTGAGCAGCTGGGAAAGTCAGTTTGAAAGTAAATTTAATTTCCTTTTGTTTTTCGGCGGAGGCCAGGGGGCTGCTGGGTAAGTAAAACACTATATATTTGGGCGGTTTAAAATAACTTTCCTTTCATTGCAGCAGCTTTTTCGGGAGGAGCGAGTGAGCAGCTGGGAAGGTCAGTTTGAAAGTAAATTTAATTTCCTTTTGTTTTTCGGCAGAGGCCAGGGGGCTGCTGGGTAAGTAAAACACTCTATATTTGGGCGGTTTAAAATAACTTTCCTTTCATTGCAGCAGCTTTTTCGGGAGGAGCGAGTGAGCAGCTGGGAAGGTCAGTTTGAAAGTAAATTTAATTTCCTTTTGTTTTTCGGCGGAGGCCAGGGGGCTGCTCGGTAAGTAAAACACTATATATTTGGGCGGTTTCTGAACCCGAGACACCACACTAGTCGTGTCTCCCACCCGCCCTCCTCCTCTAACCAAAAAAAAAAAGGACTCGGTGGGGTGTTTATAAGGTAAGGCTTTTTCGATTTCTCTGGTTTTATTGTGATTGGTAAAAACTTTTCGTTCCTTTTTCATTTAACTAAGTTAAGCTTAAGATTAAAAATGGCAGGAGATCTCAGACCTGTATCATGCTCCTCTTGCTGAATGTGGGAGCTCAGGGACATGGCTGATGTCCCTGACTCCTTCACGTGCAGGAAGTGTGTCCAACTGCAGCTCTTGTTAGACCGCATGACGGCTCTCGAGCTGCGGATGGACTCACTTTGGAGCATGCGCGATGCTGAGGAGGTCGTGGATAGCACGTTTAGTGAATTGGTCACACCGCAGATTAGGATTGCTGATGAAGAAAGGGAATGGGTGACCAAAAGGCAGAGAAAGAGCAGGAAGGCAGCGCAGGAGTCCCCTGCGGTCATCTCCCTCCAAAACAAGTATACCGTTTTGGATACTGTTGGGGGAGATGGCTCACCAGGGGAAGGCAGCAGTAGCCAGGTCCATGGCACCGTGGCTGGCTCTGCTGTTCAGAAGGGCGGGAAAAAGAGTGGAAGGGCTATAGTCGTAGGGGATTCGTTTGTAAGGGGAGTAGATCGGCGGTTCTGTGGTCGAAAACGAGGCTCCCGAATGGTATGTTGCCTCCCAGGTGCACGGGTCAGGGATGTCTCAGATCGGCTGCAGAACATTCTAAAGGGGGAGGGTGAACAGCCAGTTGTCATTGTGCACATAGGCACTAATGATATAGGTAAAAAACGGGATGAGGTCCTACAAGCAGAGTTTAGGGAGTTAGGAGCCAAGTTAAAAAGTAGGACCTCAGAGGTAGTAATCTCAGGATTACTACCAGTGCCACGTGATAGTCAGAGTAAAAATGAAAGAATAGTCAGGATGAATGCGTGGCTTGAGAGATGGTGCAGGAAGGAGGGGTTCAGATTTTTGGGACATTGGGACCGGTTCTGGGGGAGGTGGGACTATTACAAATTGGACGGTCTACACCTGGGCCGGACTGGAACCAATGTCCTTGGAGGTGCTTTTGCTAACGCTGTTGGGGAGGGTTTAAACTAATGTGGCAGGGGGATGGGAACCAATTGAGGTCAGTTGACAGTAAGGAGGTAGTAACAAAAGCCTGTAAGGAACTAGATAATGAAGTCAGTGTGACTAAGGGGAAGAACAGGCAGGGAGCAGATGATGAATGCAATGGGAGTGGTGGTCTGAGGTGCATTTGTTTTAATGCAAGAAGTGTAGTAGGTAAGGCAGATGAACTTAGGGCTTGGATTAGTACCTGGGAGTATGATGTTATTGCTATTACTGAGACTTGGTTGAGGGAAGGGCATGATTGGCAACTAAATATCCCAGGATATCGATGCTTCAGGCGGGATAGAGAGGGAGGTAAAAGGGGTGGAGGAGTTGCATTACTGGTCAAAGAGGATATCACAGCTGTGCTGAAGGAGGGCACTATGGAGGACTCGAGCAGTGAGGCAATATGGACAGAACTCAGTAATAGGAAGGGTGCGGTAACAATGTTGGGGCTGTACTACAGGCCTCCCAACAGCGAGCGTGAGATAGAGGTACAAATATGTAAACAGATTATGGAAAGATGCAGGAGCAACAGGGTGGTGGTGATAGGAGATTTTAATTTTCCCAACATTGACTGGGATTCGCTTAGTGTTAGAGGTCCAGATGGAGCAGAATTTGTAAGGAGCATCCAGGAAGGTTTTCTAGAGCAGTATGTAAATAGTCCAACTCGGGAAGGGGCCATACTGGACCTGGTGTTGGGGAATGAGCCCGGCCAGGTTGTTTAAGTTTCAGTAGGGGACTACTTTGGGAATAGTGATCACAATTCCGTAAGCTTTAAAATACTCATGGACAAAGACGAGAGTGGTCCTCAAGGAAGAGTGCTAAATTGGGGGAAGGCCAACTATACCAAAATTCGGCAGGAGCTGGGAAATGTAGATTGGGAGCAGCTGTTTGAAGGTAAATCCACATGTGATATGTGGGAGGCTTTTAAAGAGAGGTTGATTAGCGTTCAGGAGAGACATGTTCCTGTGAAAATGAGGGATAGAAATGGCAAGATTAGGGAACCATGGATGACAGGTGAAATTGTGAGACTAGCTAAGAGGAAAAAGGAAGCATACATAAGGTGTAAGCGGCTGATGAAAGACGAAGCTTTGAAAGAATATCGGGAATGCAGGACCAATCTGAAACGAGGAATTAAGAGGGCTAAAAGGGGTCATGAAATATCTTTAGCAAACAGGGTTAAGGAAAATCCCAAAGCTTTTTATTCATATATCAGGAGAAAGAGGGTAACTAGAGAAAGGATTGGCCCACTAAAGGACAAAGGAGGAATGTTATGCTTGGACTCAGAGAAAATGGGTGAGATTCTAAACGAGTACTTTGCATCGGGATTCACCGAGGAGAGGGACATGACGGATGTTGAGGTTAGGAACAGATGTTTGATTACACTCGGTCAAGTCGGCATAAGGAGGGAGGAAGTGTTGGGTATTCTAAAGGGCATTAAGGTGGACAAGTCCCCAGGTCCGGATGGGATCTATCCCAGGTTACTGAGGGAAGCGAGAGAGGAAATAGCTGGGGCCTTAACAGATATCTTTGCAGCATCCTTAAACACGGGTGAGGTCCCGGAGGACTGGAGAATTGCTAATGTTGTCCCCTTGTTTAAGAAGGGTAGCAGGGATAATCCAGGTAATCGTAGACCGGTGAGCCTGACGTCAGTGGTAGGGAAGCTGCTGGAGAAGATACTGAGGGATAGGATCTATTCCCATTTGGAAGAAAATGGGCTCATCAGTGATAGGCAACATGGTTTTGTGCAGGGAAGGTCATGTCTTACCAACTTAATAGAAGTCTTTGAGGAAGTGACAAAATTGATTGATGAGGGAAGGGCTGTCGATGTCATATACATGGACTTCAGTAAGGCGTTTGATAAGGTTCCCCATGGCAGGCTGATGGAGAAAGTGAAGGCGCTTGGGGTCCAAGGTGTACCAGCTAGATGGATAAAGAACTGGCTGGGCAACAGGAGACAGAGAGTAGCAGTAGAGGGGAGTTTCTCAAAATGGAGACGTGTGACCAGTGGTGTTCCACAGGGATCCGTGCTGGGACCACTGTTGTTTGTGATATACATTAATGATTTGGAGGAAAGTGTAGGTGGACTGATCAGCAAGTTTGCAGACGACACTAAGATTGGTGGAGTAGCAGATAGTGAAGGGGACTGTCAGAGAATACAGCAGAGTATAGATAGATTGGAGAGTTGGGCAGAGAAATGGCAGATGGAGTTCAATCAGGGCAAATGCGAGGTGATGCATTTTGGAAGATCCAATTCAAGAGTGAACTATACAGTAAATGGAAAAGTCCTGGGGAAAATTGATGTCCAGAGAGATTTGGGTGTTCAGGTCCACTGTTCCCTGAAGGTGGCAACGCAGGTAAATAGAGTGGTCAAGAAGGCATACGGCATGCTTTCCTTCATCGGACGGGGCATTGAGTACAAGAGTTGGCAGGTCATGTTACAGTTGTATAGGACTTTGGTTCGGCCACATTTGGAATACTGCGTACAGTTCTGGTCGCCACATTATCAAAAGGATGTGGATGCTTTGGAGAGGGTTCAGAGGAGGTTCACCAGGATGTTGCCTGGTATGGAGGGCGCTAGCTATGAAGAGAGGTTGAGTAGATTAGGATTATTTTCATTAGAAAGACGGAGGTTGAGGGGGGACCTGATTGAGGTGTACAAAATCATGAGAGGTAGAGACAGGGTGGATAGCAAGAGGCTTTTTCCCAGAGTGGGGGTTTCAATTACTAGAGGACACGAGTTCAAAGTGAAAGGGGAAATGTTTAGGGGGGATATGCGTGGAAAGTTATTTACGCAGAGGGTGGTGGGCACCTGGAACGCGTTGCCAGCGGAGGTGGTAGACGCGGGCACGATGGAGTCTTTTAAGATGTATCTAGACAGATACATGAATGGGCACGAAGAAAAGAGATACAGAACCTTAGAAAATAGGCGACATGTTTCGAGAGAGGATCTGGATCGGCGCAGGCTTGGAGGGCCGAAGGGCCTGTTCCTGTGCTGTAATTATCTTTGGTCTTTGTTCTTTGTTTGATCCTCTGTGAAAAACCCATGCACACCTGGTAGGATCCTGATACACTGTGAAACCCCAGACCCAACTGGCAGGATCCTGGTACACTGTGAAAACCCCATTCACATCCGGCAGGATCCTGATACACTGGGAAACCCCATACACATCTGGCAGGATCCTGATAATCTGTGAAACCGCCGTACACACCTGGCAGGATCCTGATACACTGTGAAAGCCCCGTACACACCTAGCAGGTTCCTGATGCACAGTGCGACCCCATTCACATCTGGCAGGATCCTGATACACTGTGAAACCCCATACACACGTGCCAGGATCCTGATGCACTGTGAAACCCCAAACACACCTGGCAGGATCCTGATCCACTGTGAAACCCCCATACACTCCTGGCAGGATCCTGATACACTGTGAAAACCAGATACATCCCTGGAAGGATCATGCTACACTGTGAAACCCCCATACACACCTGGCAGGATCCTGAACCACTGTGAAACCCCCATACACTCCTGGCAGGATCCTGATACACTGTGAAAACCCGATACACACCTGGAAGGATCATGATACACTGTGAAACCCCCATACACACCTGGCAGAATCCTGAACCGCTGTGAAAACCCGATACACACCTTTAAGGATCATGATACACTGTGAAACCCCCATACACACCTGTCAGGATCCGGAACCACTGTGAAATCCCCTTACACTCCTGGCAGGATGCTGAAAAACTGCGAAAACCCGATGCACACCTGGAAGGAACATGATACAATGTGAAACCCCCATACACACCTGGCAGGATCCTGATACACTGTGAATCCCCATACACACCTGGCAGGATCCTGATACACTGTGAAAACCCCATTCACATCCGGCAGGATCCTGATACACTGTGAAACCCCGCACACACCTGGCAGGATCATGATCCACTGTGAAACCCCCATACACACCTGGAAGGATCCTGATACACTGTGAAACCCCAGACACATCTGGCAGGATCCTGGTGCACTGTGAAAACCCCAAACAAACCTTGCAGATCCTGATACACTGTGAAACACCCATACACACCTGGCAGGACCCTGATCCACTGTAAAAACCCCATAAACACCTGGCAGGATCCTGATAAACTGTGAAACCCCCATGCACACCTGGCTGGATCCTGATAGACTGTGAATCCCCCATACACACCTGGCAGGATCCTGATAAACGGTGAAACCCCATAAACACCTGGAAGGATCCTGATACACTGTGAAACCCCATACACACATGGCAGGATCCTGATCCACAGTAACACCCCCATCCACACCTGGCATGATCCTGATACATTGTGAAAACCCGATACACACCTGGAAGGATCATGATACACTGTGAAACCCCCATACACACCTGGCAGGATTCTAAACCACTGTGAAAACCCCATACACACCTGGCAGGATCCCGATACAATGTGAAACCCCCATACACACCTGGCAGGATCCCGATACACTGTGAAACCCCATACACACCTGGCAGGATCCTGATACACTGTGAAACCCCCATACACACCTGGAAGGTTCCTGATACAATGTCAAACCCCAGACACATCTGGCTGGATCCTGGTGCACTGTGAAAACCCCATACACACCTGGCAGGATCCTGATCCACTGTGAAAACCCCATACACACCTGGCAGGTCCTGATAAACTGTGAAACCCCCATACACACCTGGCAGGGTACAGATAAAATGTGAAACCCCCATACTCACCTGGCAGGATCCTGATATATTGTGAAAACCCCGTACGCACCTGGCAGGATCCTGATACACTGTGAAAACCCCATTCACATCCGGCAGGATCCTGATACACTGTGAAACCCCGCACACACCTGGCAGGGTACAGATACAATGTGAAACCCCCATACTCACCTGGCAGGATCCTGATATATTGTGAAAACCCCGTACGCACCTGGCAGGATCCTGATACACTGTGAAAACCCCATTCACATCCGGCAGGATCCTGATACACTGTGAAACCCCGCACACACCTGGCAGGATCATGATCCACTGTGAAGACCCCATACACACCTGGCAGGTTCCTGATGCACAGTGCAACCCCATTCACATCTGGCAGGATCCTGATACACTGTGAAACCCCATACACACGTGGCAGGATCCTGATGCACTGTGAAACCCCAAACACACCTGGCATGATCCTGATCCACTGTGAAACCCCCATACACTCCTGGCAGGTTCCTGATACACTGTGAAAACCCAATACACACCTGGAAGGATCAGGATGCACTGTGAAATCCCCATACACACCTGGCAGGATCCTGAACCGCTGTGAAAACCCGATACACACCTGGAAGGATCATGATACATTGTGAAACCCCCATACGCACCTGGCAGGATGCTGAACCGCTGAGAAACCCCCATACACTCCTGGCAGGATCCTGATACACTGCGAAAACCCGATACACACCTGGAAAAATCATGATTGATTCACTGTGAAACTCCCATACACACCTGTCAGGATCCTGAACCACTTTGAAAACCCCATACACACATGGCAGGATCCCGATACACTGTGAAACCCCCATACACACCTGGCAGGATCACGATACACTGTGAAACCCCAAACACACACGGCAGGATCCTGATACACTGTAAAAACCTCATTCACATCCGGCAGGATCCTGATACACTGTGAAACTGCATACACACCTGGCAGGATCCTGATCCACTGTGAAACCCCAATACACACCTGGAAGGATCCTGATACACTGTGAAACCCCAGAGACATCTGGCAGGATCCTGGTGCACTGTGAAACCCCCATACACACCTGGCAGGATTCAGATAAACTGTGAAATCCAAATACTCACCTGGCAGCATCCTGATACATTGTGAAATCCCCATACACACCCGGCAGGATCCTGATGCTCTGTGAAACCCCGTACACACCTGGCCGGATCCTGATATATTGTGAAAACCCCGCACACACCTGGCAGGATCCTGATCCTCTGTGTAACCCCATACACACCTGGCAGGATCCTGATGAACTGTGAAACCCCCGTACACACCTGGCAGGATCCGGCTACAATGTGATGACCACGTACACACCTGGCAGGTTCCTGATGCACAGTGCAACCCCATTCACATCTGGCAGGATCCTGATACACTGTGAAACCCCATACACACCTGGAAGGATCCTGATACACTGTGAAACTCCATACACACCTGGAAGGATCCTGATACACTGTGAAAACCCCATACACACGTGGCAGGATCCTGATACACTGTGATAGCCCATACACACGTGGCAGGATCCTGATACACTGTGAAACCCCATACACACCTGGCAGGATCCTGATCCACTGTGAAACCCCCATACACACCTGGCAGGATGCTGATGCACTCTGAAACCCCGTACACACCTGGCAGCATCCTGATACACTGTGAATCCCCATACACACCTGGCAGGATCCTGATACACTGTGAAAACCCCATTCACATCCGGCAGGATCCTGATACACTGTGAAACTCCGCACACACCTGGCAGGATCTTGATCCACTGTGAAACCCCCATACACACCTGGAAGGATCCTGATACACTGTGAAACCCCAGACACATCGGGCAGGATCCTGGTGCACTGTGAAAACCCCAAACAAACCTTGCAGATCCTGATACACTGTGAAACACCCATACACACCTGGCAGGACCCTGATCCACTGTGAAAACCCCATACACACCTCTCAGGATCCTGATAAACTGTGAAACCCCCATACACACCTGGCTGGATCCTGATAGACTGTGAATCCCCCATACACACCTGGCAGGATCCTGATAAACGGTGAAACCCCATACACACCTGGAAGGATCCTGATACACTGTGAAACCCCATACACACATGGCAGGATCCTGATCCACTGTGACACCCCCATCCACACCTGGCATGATCCTGATACACTGTGAAATCCTGATACACACCTGGAAGGATCATGATACACTGTGAAACCCCCATGCACACCTGGCAGGATTCTAAACCACTGTGAAAACCCCATACACACCTGGCAGGATCCCGATACACTGTGAAACCCCCATACACACCTGGCAGGATCCCGATACACTGTGAAACCCCATACACACCTGGCAGGATCCTGATACACTGTAAAACCCCCGTGCACACCTGGAAGGTTCCTGATACAATGTGAAACCCCAAACACATCTGGCAGGATCCTGGTGCACTGTGAAAACCCCATACACACCTGGCTGGATCCTGATCCACTGTGAAAACCCCATACACACCTGGCAGGTCCTGATATACTGTGAACCCCCCATACACAACTGGCATGATCCTGATAAACTGTGAAACCCCCATACACACCTGGCAGGGTACAGATAAACTGTGAAACCCCCATACTCACCTGGCAGGATCCTGATATATTGTGAAAACCCCGTACGCACCTGGCAGGATCCTGATGCTCTGCGAAACCCCGTACACACCTGGCAGGATCCTGATTTATTGTGAAAACCCCGTACACACCTGGCAGGATCCTGATCCTCTGTGAAACCCCAAACACACCTGGCAGGCTCCTGATGAACTGTGAAACCCCCATACAGACGTGGCAGGATCCTGATAATCTGTGAAACCCCCGTACACACCTGGAAGGATCCTGATGCACTGTGAAAACCCCATACACACCTGGCAGGTTCCTGATGCACAGTGCAACCCCATTCACATCTGGCAGGATCCTGATACACTGTGAAACCCCATACACACGTGGCAGGATCCTGATGCACTGTGAAACCCCAAACACACCTGGCATGATCCTGATCCACTGTGAAACCCCCATACACTCCTGGCAGGTTCCTGATACACTGTGAAAACCCAATACACACCTGGAAGGATCATGATACACTGTGAAACCCCCATACACACCTGGCAGGATACTGAACCGCTGTGAAAACCCGATACACACCTGGAAGGATCATGATACATTGTGAAACCCCCAAACACACCTGGCAGGATGCTGAACCGCTGTGAAACCCCCATACACTCCTGGCAGGATCCTGATACACTGCGAAAACCCGATACACACCTGGAAAGATCATGATTCACTGTGAAACCCCCAAACACACGTGTCAGGATCCTGAACCACTGTGAAAACCCCATACACACATGGCAGGAACCCGATACACTGTGAAACCCCCATACACACCTGGCAGGTTCACGATACACTGTGAAACCCCAAACACACACGAACGGATCCTGATACACTGTAAAAACCCCATTCACATCCGGCAGGATCCTGATACACTGCGAAACCCCATCCACACCTGGCAGGATCCTGATCCACTGTGAAATCCCAATACACACCTGGAAGGATCCTGATACACTGTGAAACCCCAGACACATCTGGCAGGATCCTGGTGCACTGTGAAACCCCCATACACACCTGGCAGGATCCAGATAAACTGTGAAATCCCCATACTCACCTGGCAGCATCCTGATACATTGTGAAATCGCCGTACACACCCGGCAGGATCCTGATGCTCTGTGAAACCCTGTACACACCTGGCCGGATCCTGATAAATTGTGAAAACGCCGTACACACCTGGCAGGATCCTGATCCTCTGTGAAACCCCATACACACCTGGCAGGATCCTGATGAACTGTGAAACCCCCGTACACACCTGGCAGGATCCGGCTACACTGTGATGACCACGTACACACCTGGCAGGTTCCTGATGCACAGTGCAACCCCATTCACACCCGGCAGAATCCTGATACACTGTGAAACCCCATACACACCTGGAAGGATCCTGATACACTGTGAAACTCCATACACACGTGGCAGGATCCTGATGCACTGTGAAACCCCATACACAACTGGCAGGATCCTGATCCACTGTGAAACACCCATACACACCTGGAAGGATCCTGATACACTGTGAAAACCCCATACACACGTGGCAGGATCCTGATACACTGTGATAGCCCATACACACGTGGCAGGATCCTGATACACTGTGAAACCCCATACACACCTGGCAGGATCCTGATCCACTGTGAAACCCCCATACACACCTGGCAGGATGCTGATACACTCTGAAACCCCGTATACACCTGGCAGGATCCTGATGCACTGTGAATCCCCATACACACCTGGCAGGATCCTGATCCACTTTGAATCCCCCATACACACCCGGCAGAATCCTGATACACTGTGAAACCCCACACACACCTGGCAGGAAACAGGTGCACTGTGAAACCCCATACACACGTGGCAGGATCCTGATGCACTGTGAAACCCCATACACACCTGGAAGGATCCTGATACACAGTGAAACCCCATACACACGTGGCAGGATCCTGATCCACTGTGAAACCCCATACACACCTGGCAGGATCCTGATCCACTGTGAACCCCCATACACACCTGGCAGGATCCTGATACACTGTGAAACCCCATACACACCTGGCAGGATCGTGATGCACTGTGAAACCCCATACACATCTGGCAGGATCCTGATGCACTGTGAAACCCCATACACACCTGGCAGGATCCTGATCCACTGTGAAACCCCATACACACCAGGCAGGATCCCAATACACTGTGAAACCCCAGACACACCTGGCAGGATACTGATACACTGTGAAAATCCCATTCACATCCGGCAGGATCCTGATATACTGTGAAAGCATAGACACACCTGGCAGTATCCTGATCCACTGTGAAACCCCCATACACACCTGGAAGGATCCTGATACACTGTGAAACCCCAGACACATCTGGCAGGATCCTGGTGCACTGTTAAAACCACGTTAACACCTTGCAGATCCTGATACACTGTGAAAACCCCATGCACACCTCTCAGGATCCTGGTCCACTGTGAAACTCCGTACACACATGGCAGATCCTGATACTCTGTGAAAGCCACATACACACCTGGCTGGATCATGATACACTGTGAAACTCCATGCACACCTGGCAGATCCTGATACACTGTGAAAACCCCATACACACCTGGCAGGATCCTGATAAACTGTGAAATCCCATACACACCTGGCAGGATCCTGCTCCACTGTGAAAACCCCAGACACACCTGGCAGGATCCTGATAAACTGTGAAACCCCCATACAATCATGACAGGATCCTGATAAACTGTGAAACCCCCATACACACCTGGCAAGATCCTGATAAATGGTGAAACTCCAATACACACCTGGCAGGATCCTGATATACTGTGAAAACCCCGTACACACCTGGCAGGATACTGATTCTATGTGAAACCCTGTACACACCTGGCAGGATCCTGAGATATTGTGAAAACCCCGTACACACATGCAGGATCCTGATCCTCTGTGAAACCCCGTACACACCTGGCAGGATCCTTTTCCACTGTGAAGACCCCATATGCACCTGGCAGGATCCTGATGAACTGTGAAACCCCCATACACACCAGGCAGGAACCTGATAATCTGTGAAACCCCCGTACACACCTGGCAGGATACTGATAAACTGTGAAACCCCCATACACACCTGGCAGGCTACAGATAAACTGTGAAACCCCCATACTCACCTGGCAGGATCCTGATATATTGTGAAAACCCCGTACGCACCTGGCAGGATCCTGATGCTCTGCGAAAACCCGTGCACACCTGGCAGGATCCTGATATATTGTGAAAACCCCGTACACACGTGGCAGGATCCTGATCCTCTGTGAAACCCCATACACACCTGGCAGGATACTGATGAACTGTGAAACCCCCATACACACCTGGCAGGATCCTGATAATCTGTGAAACCCCCGTACACACCTGGCAGGATCCTGATACACTGTGAAGTCCCCATATGCACCTGGCAGGTTCCTGATGCACAGTGCAACCCCATTCGCATCTGGCAGGATCCTAATACACTGTGAAACCCCATACACACGTGGCAGGATCCTGATGCACTGTGAAACCCCAAACACACCTGGCAGGATCCAGATCCACTGTGAAACCCCCATACACTCCTGGCAGGTTCCTGATACACTGTGAAACCCCCATACACACCTGGCAGGATCCTGAACCGCTGTGAAAAACCGATACACACCTGGAAGGATCATGATGCACTGTGAAACCCCCTTACACACCTGGCAGGATCCTGAACCACTGTGAAAACCCCATACACACATGGCAGGATCCCGATACACTGTGAAACCCCCATACACACCTGGCAGGATCACGATACACTGTGAAACCCCAAACACACACGGCAGGATCCTGATACACTGCGAAAACCACATTCACATCCGGCAGGATCCTGATACACTGTGAAACCCCGTACACACCTGGCAGGATCCTGATCCACTGTGAAACCCCCATACACACCTGGCAGGTCCTGATATACTGTGAACCCCCCATACACAACTGGCATGATCCTGATAAACTGTGAAACCCCCATACACACCTGGCAGGGTACAGATAAACTGTGAAACCCCCATACTCACCTGGCAGGATCCTGATATATTGTGAAAACCCCGTACGCACCTGGCAGGATCCTGATGCTCTGCGAAACCCCGTACACACCTGGCAGGATCCTGATTTATTGTGAAAACCCCGTACACACCTGGCAGGATCCTGATCCTCTGTGAAACCCCAAACACACCTGGCAGGATCCTGATGAACTGTGAAACCCCCATACAGTCGTGGCAGGATCCTGATAATCTGTGAAACCCCCGGACACACCTGGAAGGATCCTGATACACTGTGAAAACCCCATACACACCTGGCAGGTTCCTGATGCACAGTGCAACCCCATTCACATCTGGCAGGATCCTGATACACTGTGAAACCCCATACACACGTGGCAGGATCCTGATGCACTGTGAAACCCCAAACACACCTGGCATGATCCTGATCCACTGTGAAACCCCCATACACTCCTGGCAGGTTCCTGATACACTGTGAAAACCCAATACACACCTGGAAGGATCATGATACACTGTGAAACCCCCATACACACCTGGCAGGATACTGAACCGCTGTGAAAACCCGATATACACCTGGAAGGATCATGATACATTGTGAAACCCCCAAACACACCTGGCAGGATGCTGAACCGCTGTGAAACCCCCATACACTCCTGGCAGGATCCTGATACACTGCGAAAACCCGATACACACCTGGAAAGACCATGATTCACTGTGAAACCCCCAAACACACGTGTCAGGATCCTGAACCACTGTGAAAACCCTATACACACATGGCAGGATCCCGATACACTGTGAAACCCCCATACACACCTGGCAGGATCACGATACACTGTGAAACCCCAAACACACACGAAAGGATCCTGATACACTGTAAAAACCCCATTCACATCCGGCAGGATCCTGATACACTGCGAAACCCCATACACACCTGGCAGGATCCTGATCCACTGTGAAACCCCAATACACACCTGGAAGGATCCTGATACACTGTGAAACCCCAGACACATCTGGCAGGATCCTGGTGCACTGTGAAACCCCCATACAAACCTGGCAGGATCCAGATAAACTGTGAAATCCCCATACTCACCTGGCAGCATCCTGATACATTGTGAAATCCCCGTACACACCCGGCAGGATCCTGATGCACAGTGCAACCCCATTCACATCTGGCAGGATCCTGATACACTGTGAAACCCCATACACACCTGGAAGGATCCTGATACAATGTGAAACTCCATACACACGTGGCAGGATCCTGATGCACTGTGAAACCCCATACACAACTGGCAGGATCCTGATCCACTGTGAAACACCCATACACACCTGGAAGGATCCTGATACACTGTGAAAACCCCATACACACGTGGCAGGATCCTGATACACTGTGATAGCCCATACACACGTGGCAGGATCCTGATACACTGTGAAACCCCATACACACCAGGCAGGATCCTGATCCACTGTGAAACCCCCATACACACCTGGCAGGATGCTGATACACTCTGAAACCCCGTACACACCTGGCAGGATCCTGATGCACTGTGAATCCCCATACACACCTGGCAGGATCCTGATCCACTTTGAATCCCCCATACACACCCGGCAGAATCCTGATACACTGTGAAACCCCACACACACCTGGCAGGAAACAGGTGCACTGTGAAACCCCATACACACGTGGCAGGATCCTGATGCACTGTGAAACCCCATACACACCTGGAAGGATCCTGATACACAGTGAAACCCCATACACACGTGGCAGGATCCTGATCCACTGTGAAAACCCATACACACCTGGCAGGATCCTGATCCACTGTGAAACCCCCATACACACCTGGCAGGATCCTGATACACTGTGAAACCCCATACACACCTGGCAGGATCCTGATGCACTGTGAAACCCCATACACACCTGGCAGGATCCTGATGCTCTGTGAAACCCCATACACACCTGGCAGGATCCTGATCCACTGTGAAACCCCATACACACCAGGCAGGATCCCGATACACTGTGAAACCCCAGACACACCTGGCAGGATCCTGATACACTGTGAAAATCCCATTCACATCCGGCAGGATCCTGATATACTGTGAAAGCATAGGCACACCTGGCAGTATCCTGATCCACTGTGAAACCCCCATACACACCTGGAAGGATCCTGATACACTGTGAAACCCCAGACACATCTGGCAGGATCCTGGTGCACTGTTAAAACCACGTAAACACCTTGCAGATCCTGATACACTGTGAAAACCCCATACACACCTCTCAGGATCCTGGTCCACTGTGAAACTCCGTACACACATGGCAGATCCTGATACTCTGTGAAAGCCACATACACACCTGGCTGGATCATGATACACTGTGAAACTCCATGCACACCTGGCAGATCCTGATACACTGTGAAAACCCCATACACACCTGGCAGGATCCTGATAAACTGTGAAATCCCATACACACCTGGCAGGATCCTGCTCCACTGTGAAAACCCCAGACACACCTGGCAGGATCCTGATAAACTGTGAAACCCACATACAATCATGACAGGATCCTGATAAACTGTGAAACCCCCATACACACCTGGCAAGATCCTGATAAATGGTGAAACTCCAATACACACCTGGCAGGATCCTGATATACTGTGAAAACCCCGTACACACCTGTCAGGATCCTGATCCTATGTGAAACCCTGTACACACCTGGCAGGATCCTGAGATATTGTGAAAACCCCGTACACACATGCAGGATCCTGATCCTCTGTGAAACCCCGTACACACCTGGCAGGATCCTTTTCCACTGTGAAAACCCCATATGCACCTGGCAGGATCCTGATGAACTGTGAAACCCCCATACACACCAGGCAGGAACCTGATAATCTGTGAAACCCCCGTACACACCTGGCAGGATACTGATAAACTGTGAAACCCCCATACACACCTGGCAGGCTACAGATAAACTGTGAAACCCCCATACTCACCTGGCAGGATCCTGATATATTGTGAAAACCCCGTACGCACCTGGCAGGATCCTGATGCTCTGCGAAACCCCGTGCACACCTGGCAGGATCCTGATATATTGTGAAAACCCCGTACACACGTGGCAGGATCCTGATCCTCTGTGAAACCCCATACACACCTGGCAGGATACTGATGAACTGTGAAACCCCATACACACCTGGCAGGATCCTGACAATCTGTGAAACCCCCGTACACACCTGGCAGGATCCTGATACACTGTGAAGACCCCATATGCACCTGGCAGGTTCCTGATGCACAGTGCAACCCCATTCACATCTGGCAGGATCCTAATACACTGTGAAACCCCATACACACGTGGCAGGATGCTGATGCACTGTGAAACCCCAAACAGACCTGGCAGGATCCAGATCCACTGTGAAACCCCCATACACACCTGGCAGGATCCAGATAAACTGTGAAATCCCCATACTCACCTGGCAGCATCCTGATACATTGTGAAATCCCCGTACACACCCTGCAGGATCCTGATGCACAGTGCAACCCCATTCACATCTGGCAGGATCCTGATACACTGTGAAACCCCATACACACCTGGAAGGATCCTGATACAGTGTGAAACTCCATACACACGTGGCAGGATCCTGATGCACTGTGAAACCCCATACACAACTGGCAGGATCCTGATCCACTGTGGAACACCCATACACACCTGGAAGGATCCTGATACACTGTGAAAACCCCATACACACGTGGCAGGATCCTGATACACTGTGATAGCCCATACACACGTGGCAGGATCCTGATACACTGTGAAACCCCATACACACCAGGCAGGATCCTGATCCACTGTGAAACCCCCATACACACCTGGCAGGATGCTGATACACTCTGAAACCCCGTACACACCTGGCAGGATCCTGATGCACTGTGAATCCCCATACACACCTGGCAGGATCCTGATCCACTTTGAATCCCCCATACACACCCGGAAGAATCCTGATACACTGTGAAACCCCACACACACCTGGCAGGAAACAGGTGCACTGTGAAACCCCATACACACGTGGCAGGATCCTGATGCACTGTGAAACCCCATACACACCTGGAAGGATCCTGATACACAGTGAAACCCCATACACACGTGGCAGGATCCTGATCCACTGTGAAAACCCATACACACCTGGCAGGATCCTGATCCACTGTGAAACCCCCATACACACCTGGCAGGATCCTGATACACTGTGAAACCCCATACACACCTGGCAGGATCCTGATGCACTGTGAAACCCCATACACACCTGGCAGGATCCTGATGCTCTGTGAAACCCCATACACACCTGGCAGGATCCTGATCCACTGTGAAACCCCATACACACCAGGCAGGATCCCGATACACTGTGAATCCCCTGACACACCTGGCAGGATCCTGATACACTGTGAAAATCCCATTCACATCCGGCAGGATCCTGATATACTGTGAAAGCATAGACACACCTGGCAGTATCCTGATCCACTGTGAAACCCCCATACACACCTGGAAGGATCCTGATACACTGTGAAATCCCAGACACATCTGGCAGGATCCTGGTGCACTGTTAAAACCACGTAAACACCTTGCAGATCCTGATACACTGTGAAAACCCCATACACACCTCTCAGGATCCTGGTCCACTGTGAAACTCCGTACACACATGGCAGATCCTGATACTCTGTGAAAGCCACATACACACCTGGCTGGATCATGATACACTGTGAAACTCCATGCACACCTGGCAGATCCTGATACACTGTGAAAACCCCATACACACCTGGCAGGATCCTGATAAACTGTGAAATCCCATACACACCTGGCAGGATCCTGCTCCACTGTGAAAACCCCAGACACACCTGGCAGGATCCTGATAAACTGTGAAACCCCCATACAATCATGACAGGATCCTGATAAACTGTGAAACCCCCATACACACCTGGCAAGATCCTGATAAATGGTGAAACTCCAATACACACCTGGCAGGATCCTGATATACTGTGAAAACCCCGTACACACCTGTCAGGATCCTGATCCTATGTGAAACCCTGTACACACCTGGCAGGATCCTGAGATATTGTGAAAACCCCGTACACACAGGCAGGATCCTGATCCTCTGTGAAACCCCGTACACACCTGGCAGGATACTTTTCCACTGTGAAGACCCCATATGCACCTGGCAGGATCCTGATGAACTGTGAAACCCCCGTACACACCTGGCAGGATACTGATAAACTGTGAAACCCCCATACACACCTGGCAGGCTACAGATAAACTGTGAAACCCCCATACTCACCTGGCAGGATCCTGATATATTGTGAAAACCCCGTACGGACCTGGCAGGATCCTGATGCTCTGCGAAACCCCGTGCACACCTGGCAGGATCCTGATATATTGTGAAAACCCCGTACACACGTGGCAGGATCCTGATCCTCTGTGAAACCCCATACACACCTGGCAGGATACTGATGAACTGTGAAACCCCCATACACACCTGGCAGGATCCTGATAATCTGTGAAACCCCCGTACACACCTGGCAGGATCCTGATACACTGTGAAGACCCCATATGCACCTGGCAGGTTCCTGATGCACAGTGCAACCCCATTCACATCTGGCAGGATCCTAATACACTGTGAAACCCCATACACACGTGGCAGGATCCTGATGCACTGTGAAACCCCAAACAGACCTGGCAGGATCCAGATCCACTGTGAAACCCCCATACACTCCTGGCAGGTTCCTGATACACTGTGAAACCCCCATACACACCTGGCAGGATCCTGAACCGCTGTGAAAAACCTATACACACCTGGAAGGATCATGATGCACTGTGAAACCCCCTTACACACCTGGCAGGATGCTGAACCACTGTGAAACCCCCATGTACTCCTGGGAGGATCCTGATACACTGCGAAAACCCGATACACACCTGGAAGGATCATGATACACTGTGAAACCCCCATACACACCTGGCAGGATCCTGAACCACTGTGAAAACCCCATACACACATGGCAGGATCCCGATACACTGTGAAACCCCCATACACACCTGGCAGGATCACGATACACTGTGAAACCCCAAACACACACGGCAGGATCCTGATACACTGCGAAAACCACATTCACATCCGGCAGGATCCTGATACACTGTGAAACCCCGTACACACCTGGCAGGATCCTGATCTACTGTGAAACCCCCATACACACCTGGAAGGATCCTGATACACTGTGAAACCCCAGACACATCTGGCAGGATCCTGGTGCACTGTGAAAACCCCATACACACATTGCAGATCCTGATGCACTGTGAAAACCCCATACACACCTGGCAGGACCCTGATACACTGTGAAAACCCCATACACACCTGGCAGGATCCTGATAAACTGTGAAACCCCCATGCACACCTGGCAGGATCCTGATAAACTGTGAAACCCCCAGACACACCTGGCAGGATCCAGATAAACTGTGAAATCCCCATACTCACCTGGCAGGATCCTGATACATTGTGAAATCCCCGTACACACCCGGCAGGATCCTGACGCTCTGTGAAACCCCGTACACACCTGGCCGGATCCTGATATACTGTGAAAACCCCTGTACACACCTGGCAGGATCCGGCTACACTGTGATGACCACGTACACACCTGGCAGGCTCCTGATGCACAGTGCAACCCCATTCACATCTGGCAGGATCCTGATACACTGTGAAACCCCATACACAGCTGGAAGGATCCTGATACACTGTGAAACCCCATACACACGTGGCAGGATCCTGATGCACTGCGAAACCCCATACACACCAGGCAGGATCCTGATCCACTGTGAAACACTCATACACACCTGGAAGGATCCTGATACACTGTGAAAACCACATACACACGTGGCAGGATCCTGATACACTGTGATACCCCATACACACGTGGCAGGCTCCTGATACACTGTGAAACCCCATACACACCTGGCAGGATCCTGATCCACTGTGAAACCCCCATACACACCTGGCAGGATGCTGATACACTCTGAAACCCCGTACACACTTGGCAGGATCCTGATGCACTGTGAAAACCCATACACACCTGGCAGGATCCTCATCCACTGTGAATCCCCCATACACACCCGGCAGGATCCTGATACACTGTGAAACCCCACACACACCTGGCAGGAAACAGATGCTCTGTGAAACCCGATACACACCTGGAAGGATCCTGATCCACAGTGCAACCCCATTCTCATCTGGCAGGATCCTGATACACTGTGAAACCCCATACACACCTGGAAGGATCCTGATACACTGTGAAACCCCATACACACGTGGCAGGATCCTGATACACTGTGAAACCCCATACACACCTGGAAGGATCCTGATCCACAGTGCAACCCCATTCTCATCTGGCAGGATCCTGATACACTGTGAAACCCCATACACACCTGGAAGGATCCTGATACACTGTGAAACCCCATACACACGTGGCAGGATCCTGATACACTGTGAAACCCCATACACACCTGGCAGGATCCTGATCCACTGTGAAACCCCCAAACACACCTGGCAGGATGCTGATACACTCTGAAACCCCGTACACACCTGGCAGGATCCTGATGCACTGTGAAACACTCATGCACACCTGGAAGGATCCTGATACACTGTGAAAACCACATACACACTTGGCAGGATCCTGATACACTGTGAAACACTCATGCACACCTGGAAGGATCCTGATACACTGTGAAAACCACATACACACGTGGCAGGATCCTGATACACTGTGATACCCCATACACACCTGGCAGGATGCTGATACACTCTGAAACCCCGTACACACCTGGCAGGATCCTGATGCACTGTGAAACCCCAGACACACCTGGCAGGATCCTGATCCACTGTGAATCCCCCATACACACCCGGCAGGATCCTGATACACTGTGAAACCCCACACACACCTGGCAGGAAACAGATGCACTGTGAAACCCGATACACACCTGGAAGGATCTTGATCCACTGTGAAACCCCATACACACCTGGCAGGATCCTGATCCACTGTGAAACCCCAAACACACCTGGCAGGATGCTGATACACACTGAAACCCCGTACACACCTGGCAGGATCCTGATGCACTGTGAAACCCCACACACACCTGGCAGGATCCTGATCCACTGTGAATCCCCCATACACACCCGGCAGGATCCTGATACACTGTGAAACCCCACACACACCTGGCAGGAAACAGATGCACTGTGAAACCCGATACACACCTGGAAGGATCTTGATCCACTGTGAAACCCCATACACACCTGGCAGGATCCTGATCCCGTGTGAAAACCCCATACACACCTGGCAGGATCCAGAAACACTGTGAAACCCCAAACACACCTGGCAGGATCCTGATGCACTGTGAAACCCCATACATACCTGGCAGAATCCTGATCCACTGCGAAACCCCCATACACACCTGGCAGGATCCTGATGCACTGTGAAACCCCACACACACCTCGCAGGAACCAGAGGCACTGTGAAACCCCATACACACCTGGCAGGTTCCTGATGCTCTGTAAAACCCCATACACACCTGGCAGGATCCTGATCCACTGTGAAACCCCATACACACCAGGCAGGATCCCGATACACTGTGAAACCCCATACACACCTGGCAGGATCCCGATACACTGTGAAACTCCATACACACCTGGCAGATCCTGATACACTGTGAAAACCCCATACACACCTGGCAGGATCCTGATAAACTGGTAAATCCCATACACACCTGGCAGGATCCTGATCCACTGTGAAACCCCACACACACCTGGCAGGATCGTGATAAACGGTGAAACCCCCATACACACCTGGCAGGATCCTGATGTACTGTGAAAACCCCGTACACACCTGGCAGGATCCTGATCCTATGTGAAGCCCCGTACACACCTGGCAGGATCCTGAGATATTGTGAAAACCCCGTACACACCTGGCAGGATCCTGATCCTCTGTGAAACCCCGTACACACCTGGCAGGATCCTTTTCCACTGTAAAAACCCCATATGCACCTGGCAGGATCCTGATGCACAGTGAAACCCCATTCACACCTGGCAGGAATCCTGATACACAGTGAATCCCCATTCACAACTGGCAGGATCCTGATCCACAGTGAAAACCCCATACACACTTGGCAGGATCCAGATAAACTGTGAAACCCCCATAGTCACCTGGCAGGATCCTGATATTTTGTGAAAACCCCGTACACACCTGGCAGGTTCCTGATGCACAGTGCAACCCTATTCACATCTGGCAGGATCCTGATACACTGTGAAACCCCATACACACCTGGAAGGTTCCTGATACACTGTGAAACCCCATACACACGTGCAGGATCCTGATGCACTGTGAAACCCCATACACACCTGGCAGGATCCTGATCCACTGTGAAATCCCCATACACACCTGGAAGGATCCTGATACACTGTGAAAACCCCATACACACGTGGCAGGATCCTGATACACTGTGAAACCCCATACACACGTGGCAGGATCCTGATAAAGTGTGAAACCCCATACACACCTGGCAGGATCCTGATCCACTGGGAAACCCCCATAAACACCTGGCAGGATGCTGATACACTCTGAAACCCCGTACACACCAGGCAGGAAACAGATGCGCTGTGAAACCCCATACACACCTGGCAGGATCCTGATGCACTGTGAAAACCCCAGATACACCTAGCAGGATCCTGATCCAATGTGAAACCCCATTCACGTCCGGCAGGATCCTGATGCACAGTGAAACCCCATTCACATCTGGCAGTATCCTGATATAATGTGAACACCCCAGAAACATCTGGCTGGATCCTGAACCACTGTGAATCCCCCATACACACCTGGAGGGATCCTGATATAATGTGAACACCCCAAACACATCTGGCAGGATCCTGATATACTGTGAATACCCCGTGCACACCTGGCAGGATCCTGATCCTATGTGAAACCCCGTACACACCTGGCAGGATCGTGATACATTGTGAAAACCCCGTACACACCTGGCAGGATCCTTTTCCACTGTGAAAACCCCATACGCACCTGGCAGGATCCTGACGAACTGTGAAACCCCCAGACACACCAGGAAGGATCCTGATAATCTGTGAAACCCCCGTACACACCTGGCAGGAGCCTGATACACTGTGAAAACGCCGTACACACCTGGCAGTTTCCTGATGCACAGTGAAACCCCATACACATCTGGCAGTATCCTGATACACTGTGAAAACCCCATACACATCTGGCAGGATCCTGATCCACTGTGAAATCCCATTCACGTCTGGCAGGATCCTGATACACTGTGAAACCCCATACACAACTGGCAGGATCCTGATCCACTGTGAAAACCCCATACACATCTGGCAGGATCCTGATCCACTGTGAAATCCCATTCACGTCTGGCTGGATCCTGATGCACTGTGAAACCCCATTCATATCTGGCAGGATCCTGATACACTGTGAAAACCCCTTGCACATCTGGCAGGATCCTGATCCACTGTGAAACCCCGTTCACACCTGGCAGGATCCTGATGCACAGTGAAACCCCATTCACACCTGGCAGGAATCCTGATACACAGTGAATCCCCATTCACAACTGTCAGGATCCTGATACACTGTGAAACCCCATGCACACCTGGCAGGTTCCTGCTCCACAGTGAAAACCCCATACACACTGGGCAGGATCCAGATAAACTGTGAAACCCCCATATTCACCTGCCAGGATCCTGATATATTGTGAAAACCCCGTACACACCTGGCAGGATCCTGATGCTCTGTGAAACCCCGTACACACCTGGCAGGATCCTGATATATTGTGAAAACCCCGTGCACACCTGGCAGGATCCGGATCCTCTGTGAAACCCCATACACACCTGGCAGGATCCTGATGAACTGTGAAACCCCCGCACACATTTGGCAGGACCCTGATACACTGTGAAGACCACGTACACACCTGGCAGGTTCCTGATGCACAGTGCAACCCCATTCACATCTGGCAGGATCCTGATACACTGTGAAACCCCATACACACCTGGAAGGATCCTGATACACTGTGAAACCCGATACACACGTGGCAGGATCCTGATGCACTGTGAAACCCCATACACACCTGGCAGGATCCTGATCCACTGTGAAATCCCCATACACACCTGGAAGGATCCTGATACACTGTGAAAACCCCATGCACACGTGGCAAGATCCTGATACACTGTGAAACCCCATACACACGTGGCAGGATCCTGATACACTGTGAAACCCCATACACACCTGGCAGGATCCTGATCCACTGTGAAACACCCATAAACACCTGGCAGGATGCTGATACACTGTGAAACCCCACAACACACCTGGCAGGAAACAGATGCACTGTGAAACCCCATACACACCCGGCAGGGTCCTGATGCACTGTGAAACCCCATACACACCTGGCAGGATACTGATCCACTGTGAATCCCCCATCCACACTGGCAGGATCCTGATACACTGTGAAAACCCCATACACACCTGGAAGGATCCTGATAAACTGTGAAAACCCCATAAACACCTGGCAGGATCCTGATACACAGTGAAACCCCAGACTCACCAGGCAGGATACTGATGCACAGTGAAAACCCCATACACATCTGGCAGGATCCTGATCCACTGTGAAATCCCCATACACACCTGGCAGGATCCTGATCCTCTGTGAAAACCCCATACACACCTGGCAGGATGCTGATACACTGTGAAAACCCCATACACACCTGGAAGGATCCTGAAGATCTGTGAAAACCCCATAAACACCTGGCAGGATCCTGATACACAGTGAAACCCCAGACACAACAGGCAGGATCCTGATGCACAGTGAAAACGCCATACATGCCTGGCAGGACACTGAAACACAGTGAAACCCCATACACACCTGGCAGGACCGCGATACACAGTGAAAACCCCATACACACGTGGCAGGATCCTGATACACTTTTAAACCCCCATACACACCGGGCAGGATCCTGATAAATGGTGAAACTCCCATACACACCTGGCAGGATCCTGATACACTGGGAAAACCCCATTCACACCTGGCACGATACTGATCCACTGTGAAAACCCCATACACAGCTGGCAGGAACCTGATACACTGTGAAAACCCCAAAAACATCTGGCAGGCCCCTGATACACTGTGAAACCCCATACACACCTGGGAGGACCCTGATACACAGTGAAACCGCATAACACATCAGGCATGATCCTGATGCACAGTGAAATCCCCATGCACACCTGGCAGGAACCTGATCGACTGTGAAAAACCCCATACACACCTGGCAGCAACCTGATCCACTGTGAAAACCCCATCCACACCTGGCAGGATCCTGATCCACTGTGAAAACCCCACACACAACTGGCAGGATACTGATCCACTGTGAGAACCCCAAAGACACCTGGCAGGATCCTGATACACAGTGAAACCCCATAAACACCTGGCAGGACCCTGATACACAGTGAAACCCCATACACACCTGGCAGGACCCTGATACACAGTGAAACCCCATAAACACCTGGCAGGACCCTGATCCACAGTGAAACCCCATACACACCTGGCAGGACCCTGATACACAGTGAAACCCCATACACACCAGGCAGGATCCTGATGCACAGTGAAAACCCCATACACACCTGGCAGGATCCTGATCCACTGTGAAAACCCCACACACAACTGGCAGGATCCTGATCCACTGTGAAAACCCCAAACACACCTGGCAGCATCCTGATACACAGTGAAACCCCATAAACACCTGGCAGGACCCTGATCCACAGTGAAACCCCATACACACCTGGCAGGACCCTGATACACAGTGAAACCCCATACACACCAGGCAGGATCCTGATGCACAGTGAAAACCCCATACACACCTGGCAGGATCCTGATCCACTGTGAAAACCCCATACACACCTGGCAGGACCCTGATACACAGTGAAACCCCATACACACCAGGCAGGATCCTGATGCACAGTGGATACCCCATACACAGCTGGCAGGATCCTGATACACTGTGAAAACCCCATACACACATGGCAGGATCCTGATACACAGTGAAACCCCATACACACCTGGCAGGACACTGATACACAGTGAAACCCCATACACACCTGGCAGTACCCTGATACACAGTGAAACCCCAGACTCACCAGGCAGGATACTGATGCACAGTGAAAACCCCATACACATCTGGCAGGATCCTGATCCACTGTGAAATCCCCATACACACCTGGCAGGATCCTGATCCTCTGTGAAAACCCCATACACACCTGGCAGGATGCTGATACACTGTGAAAACCCCATACACACCTGGAAGGATCCTGAAGATCTGTGAAAACCCCATAAACACCTGGCAGGATCCTGATACACTGTGAAACCCCATACACACCTGGGAGGACCCTGATACACAGTGAAACCGCATAACACATCAGGCATGATCCTGATGCACAGTGAAATCCCCATGCACACCTGGCAGGAACCTGATCGACTGTGAAAAACCCCATACACACCTGGCAGCAACCTGATCCACTGTGAAAACCCCATCCACACCTGGCAGGATCCTGATCCACTGTGAAAACCCCACACACAACTGGCAGGATACTGATCCACTGTGAGAACCCCAAAGACACCTGGCAGGATCCTGATACACAGTGAAACCCCATAAACACCTGGCAGGACCCTGATACACAGTGAAACCCCATACACACCTGGCAGGACCCTGATACACAGTGAAACCCCATAAACACCTGGCAGGACCCTGATCCACAGTGAAACCCCATACACACCTGGCAGGACCCTGATACACAGTGAAACCCCATACACACCAGGCAGGATCCTGATGCACAGTGAAAACCCCATACACACCTGGCAGGATCCTGATCCACTGTGAAAACCCCACACACAACTGGCAGGATCCTGATCCACTGTGAAAACCCCAAACACACCTGGCAGCATCCTGATACACAGTGAAACCCCATAAACACCTGGCAGGACCCTGATCCACAGTGAAACCCCATACACACCTGGCAGGACCCTGATACACAGTGAAACCCCATACACACCAGGCAGGATCCTGATGCACAGTGAAAACCCCATACACACCTGGCAGGATCCTGATCCACTGTGAAAACCCCATACACACCTGGCAGGACCCTGATACACAGTGAAACCCCATACACACCAGGCAGGATCCTGATGCACAGTGGATACCCCATACACAGCTGGCAGGATCCTGATACACTGTGAAAACCCCATACACACATGGCAGGATCCTGATACACAGTGAAACCCCATACACACCTGGCAGGACACGGATACACAGTGAAACCCCATACACACCTGGCAGTACCCTGATACACAGTGAAACCCCAGACTCACCAGGCAGGATACTGATGCACAGTGAAAACCCCATACACATCTGGCAGGATCCTGATCCACTGTGAAATCCCCATACACACCTGGCAGGATCCTGATCCTCTGTGAAAACCCCATACACACCTGGCAGGATGCTGATACACTGTGAAAACCCCATACACACCTGGAAGGATCCTGAAGATCTGTGAAAACCCCATAAACACCTGGCAGGATCCTGATACACAGTGAAACCCCAGACACAACAGGCAGGATCCTGATGCACAGTGAAAACGCCATACATGCCTGGCAGGACACTGAAACACAGTGAAACCCCATACACACCTGGCAGGACCGCGATACACAGTGAAAACCCCATACACACGTGGCAGGATCCTGATACACTTTTAAACCCCCATACACACCTGGCAGGATCCTGATAAATGGTGAAACTCCCATACACACCTGCCAGGATCCTGATACACTGGGAAAACCCCATTCACACCTGGCACGATACTGATCCACTGTGAAAACCCCATACACAGCTGGCAGGAACCTGATACACTGTGAAAACCCCAAACACATCTGGCTGGACCCTGATACACTGTGAAACCCCATACACGCCTGGGAGGACCCTGATACACAGTGAAACCCCATAACACATCAGGCATGATCCTGATGCACAGTGAAATCCCCATGCACACCTGGCAGGAACCTGATCGACTGTGAAAAACCCCATACACACCTGGCAGCAACCTGATCCACTGTGAAAACCCCATACACACCTGGCAGGATCCTGATCCACTGTGAAAACCCCACACACAACTGGCAGGATCCTGATCCACTGTGAAAACCACAAACACACCTGGCAGGATCCTGATACACAGTGAAACCCCATAAACACCTGACAGGACCCTGATACACAGTGAAACCCCATACACACCTGGCAGGACCCTGATACACAGTGAAACCCCATACACACCAGGCAGGATCCTGATGCACAGTGAAAACCCCATACACACCTGGCAGGATCCTGATCCACTGTGAAAACCCCATACACACCTGGCAGGACCCTGATACACAGTGAAACTCCAGACACACCAGGCAGGATCCTGATGCACAGTGGATACCCCATACACAGCTGGCAGGATCCTGATACACTGTGAAAACCCCATACACACCTGGCAGGATCCTGATACACAGTGAAACCCCATACACACGTGGCAGGACACTGATACACAGTGAAACCCCATACACACCTGGCAGTACCCTGATACACAGTGAAACCCCAGACACACCAGGCAGGATACTGATGCACAGTGAAAACCCCATACACATCTGGCAGGATCCTGATCCACTGTGAAATCCCCATACATACCTGGCAGGATCCTGATCCTCTGTGAAAACCCCATACACACCTGGCAGGATGCTGATACACTGTGAAAACCCCATACACACCTGGAAGGATCCTGATAAACTGTGAAAACCCCATAAACACCTGGCAGGATCCTGATGCACAGTGAAACCCCAGACACACCAGGCAGGATACTGATGCACAGTGAAAACCCCATACACATCTGGCAGGATCCTGATCCACTGTGAAATCCCCATACACACCTGGCAGGATCCTGCTCCACTCTGAAAACCCCATAAACACCTGGCAGTATCCTGATACACTGTAAAACCCCATGCACACCTGGCAGGATCCTGATACACTGCGAAAACCCCATCAACACCTGGCAGGATCCTGATCCACTGTGAAAACCCCATCAACACCTGGCAGGATCCTGATCCACTGTGAAAGCCCCATACACACCTGGCAGGATCCTGATACAATGTGAAAACCCCATACACACCTGGCAGGATACTGATACACTGTGAAAACCCCTACACACCACGCTGAATCCTGATAAACTGTGAAAACCCCGTACACACCTGGCAGGATCCTGATAAACTGTGAAAACCCCATACACACCTGGCAGGATTCTGATACACTGTGAAAACCCCATACACACCGGGCAGGATTCTGATAAACTGTGAAAACCCCATACACACCTGGCAGGATACTGATAAACTGTGAAAACCCCATACACACCTGTCAGGATCCTGATAAACTGTGAAAACCCCATACACACCTGGCAGGATACTGATAAACTGTGAAAACCCCATACACATCTGGCAGGATCCTGATCCACTGTGAAACACCATTCACGTCTGGCAGGATCCTGATACACTGTGAAACCCCATTCATATCTGGCAGGATCCTGATACACCGTGAAACCCCATACACACCTGGCAGGATCCTGATACTCTGTGAAAACCCCATACACACCTGGCAGGATCCTGATCCACTGTGAAACCCCACTCACACCTGGCAGGATCCTGAACCACTGTGAAATCCCATTCACGTCTGGCAGGATCCTGATGCACAGTGAAACCCCATTCACATCTGGCAGTATCCTGATATAATATGAAAACCCCATACACATCTGGCAGCATCCTGAACCTCTGTGAAACCCCCATACACACCTGGCAGGATCCTGATGCACTGTGGAACCCCCATACACACCTGGCAAGATCCTGATAAACGGTGAAACTCCCATACACACCTGGCAGAATCCTGATACACTGTGAAAACCCCATACACATCTGGCAGGATCCTGATACACTGTGAAAACATAGTCAAACATGGCAGGATTCTGATACACTGAAAACCCCGAACACACCTGGCAGGATCCTGATGCACAGTGAAAACCCCATACACTCCTGGCAGGACACGGATACACAGTGAAACCCCATACACACCTGGCAGGACCCCGATACACAGTGAAAACCCCATACACACGTGGCAGGATCCTGATACACTGTGAAACCCCCATACACACCTAGCAGGATCCTGATAAATGGTGAAACTCCCATCCAAACCTGACAGGAACCTGATACACTGGGAAAACCCCATTCACACATGGCAGGATCCTGATCCACAGTAAAAACGCCATACACACCTGGCAGGATCCTGATACACTGTGAAAACCCCAAACACACCTGGCAGGACCCTGATACACAGTGAAACCCCATACACACCTGGGAGGACACTGATGCACAGTGAAACCCCAAACACAACAGGAAGGATCCTGTTGCACTGTGAAAACCCCATACACACCTGGCAGGATACTGATCGACTGTGAAAAATCCATACACACCTGGCAGGACCCTGATACACTGTGAAAACCCCATACACACCTGGCAGGATCCTGATCCACTGTGAAAACCCCATACACAACTGGCAGGATCCTGATCCACTGTGAAAACCCCAAACACACCTGGCAGGATCCTGATCCACAGTGTAACCCCATATACACCTGGCAGGACCCTGATACACAGGGAAACCTCATACACACCTGGCAGGACCCTGATACACAGTGAAACCCCATGCACACCAGGCATGAACCTGATGCACAGTGAAAACCCCATACACACCTGGCAGGATCCTGATCCACTGTGAAAACCCCAGACACACCTCGCAGGACCCTGATACACAGTGAAACCCCATACACACCTGGCAGGATCCTGATACACTGTGATAACCCCATACACACATGGCAGGATCCTGATACACTGTGAAAACCCCATACACACCGGGCAGGATCCTGATAAACTGTGAATACCCCATACACACCTGGCAGGATCCAGATAAACTGTGAAAAACACAAACACTCCTGGCAGGATCCTGATGCACTGTGAAACCCCATAAACACCTGGCTGGATCCTGATACACTGTGAAAACCCCATGCACACCTGGAAGGATCCTGAAACTCTGTGAAACCCCATACACACCTGGCAGGATCCTGATCCACTGTGAAACCCCCATACACACCTGGCAGGATCCTGATACACTGTGAAAACCCCATACACACCTGGAAGGATCCTGATACACTGTGAAAACCCCATTCACATCCAGCAGGATCCTGATACACTGTGAAACCCCCATACACACCTGGAAGGATCCTGATACACTGTGAAACCCCAGACACATCTGGCAGGATACTTTTACACTGTGAAAACCCCATACACACCTGGCCGGATACTGATCCACTGTGAAAACCCCATACACACCTGGCAGGAACCTGATAAACTGTGAAACCCACATACACACCTGGCAGGATCCTGATAAACTGTGAAACCCCCATACACACCTGGCAGGATCCTGATAAACGGGGAATCCCCCATACACACCTGGCAGGATCCTGATATCATGTGAAGACCCCATACACACCTGGCAGGATACTGATCCTCTGTGAAACCCCGTACACATCTGGCAGGATCCTGAGATATTGTGAAAACCCCGTGCACCTGGCAGGATGCTGATCCTCTGTGAAACCCCGTTCACACCTGGCAGGATCCTGATCCACTGTGAAAACCCCATGATCACATGTGGCAGGATCCTGAAGAACTGTGAAATCCCCATACACACCTGACAGGATCCTGATAATCTGTGAAAGCCCCGCACACACCTGGCAGGAGCCTGATAATCTGTGAAAGCCCCGTACACACCTGGTAGGTTCCTGATGCACAGGGAAACCCCATTGACAGACGGCAGGATCCTGATACACAGGGAAACCCCATACACACGTGGCAGGATCCTGATACACTGTGCAACCCCATACACACATGGCAGGATCCTTATCCACTGTGAAGCCCCCATACACACCTGGCAGGATCCTGATCCACTGTGAAAACCCCATACACACCTGGGAGGATCCTGATAAACTGTGAAACCCCCATACACACCTGGCAATATCCTGATAGACTGTGAAACCCCCATACATACGTGGCAGTATCCTGATAAACGGTGAAAGCC